>NC_057806.1:133144197-133194998 GCF_018294505.1 Triticum aestivum
TATTTTGTCTAGCATGGGACACATCTATATATATCTATACATCTATACACATATAGTGTGCGAATAACTATGAAAGTTTCTCGTTGGATGAAGCCAATCCGAAGGTACATAGATGGCAAATCCGAGCACTACTGGCCGTTTGATATCATCTACATTCCACCAGATTCTGCCACATGTACAATCTAGAAGACTCCATGGTTGAACTTAAGCATAATGCACAAACCTGTAAACACAAGCACTTCTCCTTTGTTCTCTAGAATCTTCCATATCTTAATTGCCCAAACCTTTTTTTCTAAATGAATTGTCACCTTTTGTTTTTACCTTTACAATGCACAATCCCATGAATCTTAAAATAGTTTTCTACAAAACTAATTGTTTTTGGATGAGATGAACTATAAGAATTAAACGAACATCTACATCATGCATATCTGGGAGAAGAGGCGGGAAACTGATGAGAGAAGTGTCGAGAAATGGTAGCCTGTTTTGAATGAAAACCTAGTAGAGAAGGAAGCATGAGCTACACGACGCATGCGCACAGTGCTTACCCATGTACTGCATGTGCTGTCGAAAGGGCTCAGGGTTGCCGTTCGATCTGGGAGCATCCAATGGTGAACACGCACAATTCGTGGGGTTTGGGTTCTGGCTAGTAGAACGCAGGACTCAGATCGCGCGCGCAGCGGGGGGTGGGGGGGTGGGGGAATATCATACAGAAACCAACATTCGGTGGAAACTGGTGAAAACAATAAGAAAAAGATGTTTTGAAGTTTCAAAAAAATGCGGGATGTTAATAGGATGATGTTTTATTGGCACACAAAATTTCAAGTTGAAACACATTAAGAGATGTGAGCTATGAAAAAGACAAAATTAGTGTTGAATAGTGCCGAATAGTAATGTCACTATTCAGGGCGGAATTTGTCTTTTTCATAGCTCACATCTCGTAATGTTTCTCAACTTAAAATTTTGTGTCGCAATAAAACATCACCTTCTGAACATCCCACATTTTTTTTCTTCAGATTTTTATGATACTTTAAAATATGGTTTCCACAAAGTGTTCATTGAATATCGACTTTCCTGAGTGAACCGTGTGCTATTTGAAAACATTTCGTGAGAAGAATCTCGGTTTTTAAATCCCCGTAAATCCAAAACTAAGCTGAAAATCGTGAAACCTGCCATGGTGTCACGACATCACACTTATATGCCGAGGAATTTTTTTCATCCATTGTGGCGCAAGTTTTATTACAAGCCTCTTACAAACCAGAGCTTCTCTCAAATAAGCCTCATGGTTCCGATAGGGAAACGTGTCCCCCATGTGGGCGAAACGTAATCACTGCCTCTTTTCACCTTGTATTTTCTTCTATGGGAAACATGGAACGACATGATATCCGTGCTGAAATTTAAACTTATTCAGGATTCATTTGTCCTTTTTATACACTAATCGAGTTTCCTAGGCATTATGTCCATAATTCAAATTTGAACTACAAATACATTCTCCAGTTCACCAAAATGGCTAGAAAAATTATACATGTGTCCTTGGGTGCATGTTTAGGTCCCATGCCAGGAATGGGAATGAATTACGACCGTACTGGTGTCATGGCTCGTACTCAAGCATTTTGAATCTCGGTTTTTAAGTCCCCATAGATCCTAAACTCGCCAGAAAGTCATCAAAGGTGGGATGATGTCATGTCATGGCACTTATATGTCATGGTAAAAACATTGTCCAATTTGGGCCAAGCCTTATTACAAACCTCTTACAAAAACTAGAGCTTCTCTCAAAGAAGCCTCATGGTTCTGATAGGAAAACGTCTTCGCCTTGTGGGCGAAACATAATCACTGCCTCTTTTCTCCTTGTATTTTCTTCCACGCGCAACATGGAACCACATGATATCTGTGCTGAAATTTAAACTTATTCAGGGTTCGTTGGGCCTTTTTATACACTAATTGAGTTTCCTAGGCATTTAATGTCCATAATTCAAATCTGAACTACAAATACATGCTCCAGTTCACTAAAATGGCTAGAAAATTATACATGTGTCCTTGGGTGCATGTTTAGGTCTTATGCCAGGAATGGGAACGAATTACAACCGTACCGGTGTCCTGGCTCTTCCTCAAACATTTCGAATCTCGGTTTTTAAGTCCCCATAAATCCTAAACTCACCAGAAAGTCATCAAAGGTGGCAAGGTGTCATGTCATGGCACATATATGTCGTGGTAAAAACATTGCCAATTTGGGCCAAGCTTTATTACAAACCTCTTACAAACCGGAGCATGTCACAAGAAACCTCATGGTTTTGATAGGGAAACGTGTCCCCTTGTGGGTCAAACGATAATCACTCCCTCGTCTAGTCTCGTATTTTCTTCTACACACGAAATAGAACAACTGGAGATTCGCGCTGAACTTTGAAATTATTCAGGGTTTGTTTGACCTTTTTTATTCATTAATTGAGTTTTCTAGGCATTTAATGTCCATCATTCAAATCCGAACTACAAATACATGCTCTAGTGCACCAAAATGGCTAGAAAAATGTACATGTTTCCTTGGGGTGCATGTTTACGTCCCATGGAACGAATGGGAATGAATTCAACCGTCTCACCGTCCTGGCCTGGCCACAAACATTGCGAATCTTGGTTTTTAAATGTCTGTAAATCCAAAACTTGCCAGGAAATCATGAAACTTGGCATGGTGTCACTACATGGTATATATAATTTTCCAATTTGGGCGAAGCTATATTACAAGCCTTTTACAAACCGGAGCATGTCGCAACCCTCGTGGTTCCGGTAGGGAAACATGCCCCTCTTGTGGGCGAAATGATAATCGATGCCTCTTCTCGCCTTGAAATTTGTTTTCTGCATGCAACATAGAATAACAGGAGTGTCAGGCTTAAATTTGAAATTGTTTAGGGTTCGTTTGGCGATTGTATATATATTACTAATTACTAAGTTTTCTATGCATTTAGTGTAGTCCATAATTCAAATTTGAACTACAACCACATGCTCCAGTGAATCAAAATGGGTGGGAAATCGTACATGTGTCATTGGGTGCATGTTTAGGTCTCGTTTAAGGAATGAGAATGAATTACAAACTTGTCGTCGTCCTGAAACAATGAGAATCTTGGTTTTTAAATCCCAGTAAATAAAAAAGTCACCCAAAAACATGAAACTTCGCATGGTTTCATGACATGGCACATATATGCCGTGGTAAGAAAAATCGTCCAGTTTGAGAAGAGGCTCACACATTAGTAGCCAATGAAGTCCTTTTTGAAACAAAAAGCCAACACGTTAATATCACAAACGGTTGTATTATATTTACCGTGTCGAAATTTAACTATACTCAGTGGCGTGCGTGCAGCTGTTTGATTAGACAGGACGAGCACGAGAAGTCCGCCGTGCAGGTTTGACGGGATGCGTGCGAGCAGTCCGCCACGCAGGCTCAAAGGGACGCGTGCATCCTGTCCACCTCACAGGCTTGACGGGACACGTGCGAGCAGCAAGGCCGCCCATGCTCATCGGGAAGCGAGCTCTTTGACCTCCATGCACTAGCCGCCGCCCGCCTCGCTCACAACTTCTCCATTAATGGGTTAATTAAAGCACCTGGACGGAGGGTGTTTGCTTGTGATCCCATGGCAGCATTTTCTTTGTTTGTGTTTTCAACTAGTATTCTGCCCTAATTTAAATTGCCACATATGGCAACGGATAATACGACCACAAATAAAATGGCAACGGATAATATGACGAAAAATTTACAATGGCGCACATAATAATTGTCTTACATATTCCGGATGATTTAAAATGCCACATGCAGCAAAGCCCGGAAGACACGGGGGTAAGAGAAGAAGATAATTGCAGCTAACGATCTGGGCCGCTATTGTCTCGACTCGTCGATGGATCGCCGGGCGGCGAAATCCTCCAGCTCCTTCAACTCCTCACGACTTTGCTTGAAAGAAGCCATGGATTCCTCCACCTCCTGCTCGCGCTCGATCCGGAGCTTCCTCAAGTGACCCATCAGTTCCTCGACGGCCGCTTTTAGCATCATCTCCGAGGCACTGCTCTGCTCATGCATCATCTTCCAGCCAACGGCCTCCTCCTCCTTCTCGGCGACCAACTTGAGGAGCTTCGCATTGTCATCCATGAGTTTCTCGACGAGGCCGGTCACCTTGTAAATCGAGGCATCACTGATCTTGAGCAGCTTCATCAAGCCGTTGACCAGCTCCTGCTGCATAGTGACGCCAGTGAGAATGTCGTCGTTGCCGGCGAAGGACTTCAGGAACGCCGGCTCATCGCCATGGCCGACGCCGCGGATGCGCTTGTGAGAGCCCTCACGTGCCCGTAAGAGCTTGTTCAAGGGCTCCGCGCCGCGCCCGGACATTTCTGCTGCGGCTGCGGCTTCGCGGCGGGACCTCTCTAGTGCTTCCGCAGCCTTGGTCTTTGCTGACTGGTTATATGTCCACCCTAAACTCCTCCTATCGGTCATGGCAGAATGACTTGACAGAGAAAAGCTATTTGGTGGGTGATGAGGAGAGGAACTGTGAAGTAATTTTCGAGTGGGTAGTTTTTATAGCCCGGTGTTAAGTGTGAACACATATTAGTTTGATAGGTGTGAATAGATTTGCAATTACTTATTGCGTTGTAATCAACAATGTGACAAGAAACAAGGTCCAAATTTATTGATGGTAGAAGGTTGACCACGTGGTTGCTCGCCGTTGAGGCGGCCACGGTGCGCTCCACTCTGGCGTCCCTGCGCGCGCTCTGCTCGCCGTTGAGGCAAAGTTACAATGGAAACTATTAATAATTCTTAATAATTGTGTTACATATTCAGGATAATTTAAAATGCCAAATGTGGTAAGGCCCAAAACACTCACAACCTACATATGCATACAATTATAATAAAATATAACCTAAAAGGCTGAGCTGGCGTTGTTCCGACGATGGTCTTCTCAGACTCCATGATCAGCATAGCACCCTTGCGTCCGTTCACTCTGAGTGTCCCGACTTGCCTCCGCCTATGGAGCTGCTGGCGCTGGGAGGCTCTTGGGGCTGCTGGGCCTCTTCCAGAAGAGCTTGACAGCGCCCAATCGCGCGCATGACAAATCCACGGAACCGCTCCATTTCCATGTCTCTGGCCTGGTAGCAAATTCTGTCGATCGCCTGCATCCTCAAGATATCACGTTGGCGATGTTCTTCTTCGTCGGGAACGTCAACTCCGCCAAGGATGCGCTCGAGTCGGGCCACCACATCATCGGGATCGAGGTTGACACGGCCGCCGCGGGCAATGATGAAGCCGTAGGCTGCCCTTATCTTGACTGAATCACAGAGGTCCTCTGCCCATTCCTTGCGGGGCATCAGGCTCTCGATGAGCACTGGTGACGGGGCTCTTCGGGTGGGTCATCGATCATGCCACCGAGCAGCTCTGGATCTTTTGCACGGTGGATGGCAAACTGCTCATCACACCTCTTCTGCAATATGTCGATTGTGCTCCCAAGGACTGTGACGCCGATATCTCGCTGCCGATGGGCCATGGTGCTTGCACTGGCCGATGAAGCTCTTGCTTCCCGACTTGCTCCGGCCGAAGATGTAACATAGGTAGGCGTCGATGTCGAAGCTTTGGTGATTGCCTGGCATGCTTGGAATAACTAATGGTAGATGGGTGAGGACAAGATCTTCGCGGAGTGTCGCGGCGGTGCGTTGCCGCCTGGGTTATATGCAGCAAGCCGTTAGCTGCTGGCGGGAAACCAGTGAGGGAATAGGCGTGGATTTTACAATTCATCCATGTAGAGCGCGGGAAGCATTCGCTGGAGCGCGAGAAGACTAAGTGGAGCACACACACAACCCAAATATTGTATCCGGTGCCATGTGTTATTTATCACACAAGTGTTAACATAAGGAAACATATGTGTAACTTACTAATCATCACACACGAGTAATCACAGACGCATCGTGTGCGATATTCCTAGCCACAACAAGCAACTAGTTTGCATTTTTCAAAGTTTTTTGTACACATAGAATCACACAGGAACTAACTGTATTAACCGTCTGTGTTGTCATTTCTCATCGCAAACAGTTCATCCTAGTCGACTGTTTGCCACATATCACACACATCTTGTTAAGTTGAACCGTTTCTATTGCGTTCGCTAATCGAAAACAGTTCATCCGAGTGAACCATATGCCCTATATCACACACACCTTGATCTGGCTAACCGTTTATGTTGCACTACCTAATAGCAAACAGTTCATCGGAGCGAACTGTATGCCATATATCGCACATAGATTGATATGGCTGCCCATTTCTGTTGTTCTGCCTCATCGCAAACAGTTCGAACGGGTTAACCGTGTGGCCTGAATCGCACACGCAACTAAAATCTGAACCGTGTTTGATGCATCCTCCATCGCAAACGTTTTGCACCTTTTTTGACGGTTTTCATACACCACCGTTTGCGATTATTGCATCGAACACAGTTTCTCGAAGGGTCTCTGATCGTAGTGTCGCGTTAGCAGCATCCTACAGTAGTGTAATACTTCTTATAATAATAATAGAAACACCTCTGATCTTGAGAATTATATTAAAGAGTTCATCAATACTCAAAAAGTTTTCAATGCTACAACAGAAGAAAAAGCTGAATAAGATTGATGATATGTCTAGAAGTATTGATAGAATTTCTCGTGATGTAGAAAATCTCAAGATGAAATCTTTTGTGCCTAAGGTCTAGGAATCAATTAAGGCTCTTCAGGTTTCTATGGATGAAAGCAATAAAATAACCGCTATGCTTAGAGCTAGAAGAGAATTTTTAGAAGAAAAAAACGTTTTCTAGTGATTGCTTTCATAAAAGTGATGAAGATCTTCAAATGATTGGCTTTTCCTCTATTGGTTCTTTGTTTAGTAAAATTAATATTGATAGTGAAGGGACTAAAGAAGAGTCAACTTTAGCTAGAAGGCGTCCTGATAATTCAGAGGGTGAAAATCTTGTTGAGAAAATTGATAAAAGTGGGTTTGAAGAGGTCAAAACTTTAACTAGTGATGTGCTCACTCTTTTGGATTACAAAAACTTTAATTATGATAGTTGCTCTTTGATTGATTGTATTTCTTTGTTGTAATCCATGATAAATTCACCCCATTCTTATGAAGAAAATAAAGCTTTTACTAAACGTATTGTTGATGCTATGATGAAAGCTTTGTAAGAAAAGTTGGAATTAGAGATTTCAATTCATAGAAAATTGCATGATGAATGGGAACCTACCATCAAAGTAAAGATTAAAAATTATGAGTGTTTTGTTTTATGTGATTTGGTTGCTAGTGTTTCTACAATTCTGAAATCTTTATGTGATGTGCTTGGTCTTACCGATATTGAAGAGTATTCTCTAAATTTGTAGTTGGCGGATTCTACTATTAAAAAACCTATGGGAAGAATTTTGATGTTCTTATTCTTGCTAATAGGAATTATGTGCCCACAAATTTTATTGTTCTTGATATTGATTGCAATCCGTCTTGTCCAATTATTCTTGGTAGACCGTTTTTACGTACTATTGCTGCCATGATTGATATGAAAGAATGCAATATTAAATTTCAATTTCCACTAAGGAAGGGTATGGAGCACTTTCCTAGAACTATAATTAATCCACCTTATGAATCAATCATGAGGGCGTCATATGGATCTAGAAACAAAGCTGACAATACTTAAATCCTTCGCATTATGCCTAGCTAGGGGCATAAACAATAGCGCCTATTGGGAGGCAACCCAATGAATAAAATTTATTTTTGTCTTTTTATTTCTGTTCTTGAGTGTTTGCACAATTATGCTACTGTTATGATTGTGTTTTTTGTGTCTTACTTAGTGTTTGTGCCAAGTAAAGCCTTTGGGATCATGTTGGGTGATAGTTGATTTGATCTTGCTGAAAAGCAGAAACTTTTACGCACAGAAAAATAATTTTCATTTTTAACAGAAACGCGATAAAATACTGATTGTTTTTACAGAAGATTAATATACAAATTACTCACATTTTCCTAATTTTCCAGAATTTTTGGTGTTACAGAAGTACTCGAAATCTCCAGATTGCTATAGACTATTCTGTTTTTACAGGTTCTGTTTTCTTTGCATTATGTGCTTGTTTTGATGATTCTATGGTTTTGTTTGAAGAGTTTTTGCCATAGAAAAGTTGGAATACAATAGATATAATGCAAAAATAAAATATGAATGGGTTGTCAACAATATTTACAGTAGTGATTTGCTTTCTTATACTAACGGATCTCACGAAGGTTTTGTTGAGTTTTGTGTGATTGAAGTTTTCAAGTATTGGGTGCCTTTATGATGGATGAATGAATAAGGATTAGCAAAAGGCTAAGATTGGGGATTCCCATGGCACCCTAAGATAATATTCAAGAAGTATCAAACAACTAAGCTTGGGGATGTCCCCGAGTGGCATCCCTCTTTGTTGTAACGACCATCGGTATTTTACTTGAAACTATATTTTTATTCGTCACATATTATGAGTTTTCCTTGGAGCGTATTGTATGATAAGAGTCTTTGCTTGTTTTGCTTTGTGTTTTTAGTCATGAATCCTTTCTGTACACACCTATTTGAGAGAGCCAAAATTATTCCATGACTTGTTAGAATTGCTCTCTATGCTTCACTTAAATCTTTATGAGCTATGGAATTGCTCTAGTGCTTTACTTATATCTTTTTGAGCAAGGTGTGCTTTAGTAAAAAAAAAAGAAATTCTCTCTTGCTTCACTTAAATTATTTTGAGAGAAGAAAATGTTTATGCTCATGTTCTTCACTAAGATTTGTTTGAGCTTACTAAAAGCAACATATGAAACTAGTCCCAAAGTGATAGATATCCAAGGAGGATATAATAAAAACTTTCATGAAGATCATTGGACAAAATAAACTTGATTCCTTGTAATAGCTTTGAGATATGATGATATAATATGTGAGTCATGTTGATGAGTAATTATGCTGTAGTAAGAATATTGGTGTTAAGGTTTATGACTCCCTATGCAAGCACGAAAGTCAATAGTTATGCAATGAAATTACATCCTACTTGTGGTGCATTATTCGGTGTTAGCTATGCTTAATGCTCGCTTAGGAGATTATTCGTTTCTTGGTTGGTTGCTTCTCAATCTTTTGCTAGCCTTCAATTGCACTAAGTATGATCACTACTTGTGCATCCAAAATCCTTCAAACCAGTTTGTGCCACATGAGTCCACTATACCTACCTATATGCGGTATTCTTTTGCTGTTCTAAGTAAATTTGTATGTGCCATCTCTAATTTTCAAAATAAACTTCTCTTTTGTGTGCTCGTACTGCTCATGAAACGGGACTGGGTGGCTAATATATTTCCATGCTAGATGTGTTATTCTCAAGACGAGTGTTTATTCACTTGTCATTGCACGAGAGTACGGCAAAGGTATTAGGGATGCCCAGTCCCGAAATGAAAAAATGAATTTACTTTATGTTATCAAACAATAAATTCCTAGGAAAGTGTTGGTATGGAAGGCACCCGTGGATACGCTAGCCATGGAAAGTGAAAGTATGGTGGAAAAAGGAATAAAATTTATTTTTTGTCGGAACCGCCTATGATATATCTAGCATGGAAAGTATTGGGTACTACTCGATCGTTTTTGTTGACAGGAAAAGCATGCCACCCAAAATATTTTATCTCTATATTTTCACTTTGAGCTCTGGCACCTCAACAAATCCCTACTTCCCTCTGCAAAGGGCCTTTCTATTTACTTTATGAAATTTTTATTTTTTTACTTGAGTCTCCATCTTCTCTTATAAAGCACCAAGTAAGGGGCACTATGATCGTACTTGAGCATTGGGTGTAGGTAATACGCGAGTGTGTTTCATGAATGGATCAATGATTGAGCATAATAGGCTAGGGATAACTTGCTTTAGCATTGATATTTTGAAAGACATGGTTGCTTGCTCATATGCTTGAGTATTAATGTCCTCATGTCAAAACTAGACTATTGCTTTGAACCATATAAAAGTCCAATTGTCCATGATATAAAAGAAAGAATATGTGATGAACATGTTAGGCAGCAGTCCACATCAAATAATCTATTTTATCATTTACCTACTCAAGGATGAACAGGAATTAAGCTTAGGGATGATGATACGTCTCCAATGTATCTATAATTTTTGATTGTTCCATGCTGTTATATTATCATTTTGGGATGATTTACAATCATTTTATACCATTTTTTGGTACTAACCAATTGACATAGTTCCTAGTGCCAGTTGCTATTTTTTGCTTCTTTTTTACATCGCAGAAAATCAATATCAAACGAAGTCCAATTGCATGAAACTTTTTGTGGAATTTTTATGGACTAGAAGACACCCAATGGGCCGGAGAAGCACCTGGGGGGTACCCCGAGGGGGGCACAACCCACCAGGGCGCGCCTGGGTCCCCAGGAGCGCCCAGGTGGTTTGTTCCCACCTCGGTGGCCTCCTGCACCGCTTCTTTGCTCTATAAATACCCCAATATTCCAAAAACCCTAGGGGAGTCCGCAAAAATCAATTCCATCCACCGCAAGTTCCAGAAACACCAAATCCAATCTAAACACCATCACGGAGGGGTTCATCATTTTTTTGACTGGGCAGAGGGGTTCATCATCCTCATTGGTGCTTCGCCGATGATGCATGAGTTGTCAGTTGTAGACCTTCGGGTCCGTAGTTAGTAGCTAGATGGCATCCTCTCTCTCTCTCTCTCTCTCTCTCTCTCTCTCTCGGGATTCTCAATACAATGGTCTCTTGGAGCTCTATTTGATGTAATTCTTTTTGCGGTGTGTTTGTTGGGATCCGATGAACTTTGAGTTTATGATTAGATCTAGGTTTTATCCATGAAAGTTATTTGAGTCTTTTGATCTCTTATATGCATGATTACTTATAGCCTTGTATTTCCTCTTCGAATCTTGGGTTTAGTTAGGCCAACTAGATCAATTTTTCTTGCCATGGGAAGAGGTGCTTTGTGATGGGTTCGATCTTGCGGTGCTTGATCCCAGTGACAGAAGGGGAACCAACACATATGTATCTTTGCTATTAAGGATAACAAGATGGGGTCTATTTCTAAATAAATAGATCTTGTCTATATCATGTCATTGTTCTTATTGCATTACTCTGTTTCTCCATGAACTTAATACACTAGATGCATGCTGGATAGTGGTCAATGTGTGGAGTAATAGTAGTAGATGCAGGCAGGAGTCGGTCTACTAATCTTGGACGTGATGCCTATATAATAATCATTGCCTGGATATCATCATGATTATTTGAAGTTCTATCAATTGCCCAATAGTAATTTTTTTACTCACCGTTGCTATTTTTCTCGAGAGAAGCCACTAGTGAAACCTACGGCCCCTAGGTCTCTTCTTTATTATATTTGCCTTTGCGATCTATTTTTGTTTGCTTTCATTTTCAGATCTATTAATCCAAAATACTTATTTTATCTCGCGTTCCGGTGAGATCTATTTATCCGATCTACTACAATGTTACCTATCTTTTTACCCGTGAGGGATGGACAACCCCTCACTTATGTCGGGTTGCAAGTATTTGTTCTTTGTGTGCAGGAGCTGTTTACATGGTGTTGCGTGGTTCTCCTACTGGTTCGATCACCTTGGTCTCATCACTGAGGGAAATACCTACCGTAGATGTGCTGCATCATCCCTTCCTCTTTGGGGAAATACCGACATAGTTCAAGCCGCATCAAGGCCGTCCACTATGTATGCCAAAACCGGTGACAAGACAACTGTTGCTACATCTGGCACCAGTGCCCTACACTGGCGAGCCGATGCAGAGGAAAAAAATCAGGGAATAGGACTCTAGAGCACCTAGTTGCTTCGATGCGCAGTTCCTTCATCCCATAAAGATTTAGTAATTTACTGCTTGGCTACTCGGATGTGTGGACCAAAGTTGGCTGCACAAATTGCTGAAGCAGTGCCAAATAATTTTCTAATGGAACGACTGATGAGATGGCAACATTTTTAGATACTAGGTACAAACTGTGACACTTTCTTAACATCCAGATTAACATAGCACGGTGACAGTGTCTGAATCACATCTAACAAATGATTTGTAACAACAAAAGTGGGACTAACCTTCTCTAGACATGCCCGTAACTTCCCCCTAGTATTCACAGATTCAAATGCAATTAACTTCATGCATGGATATTGATGGTGACAACGAGCATGCAGATCTTCAGCCACCCCGCTCCATTCCTTGCAACTGATGGTCGTAGGGATCTACAAGAGGAAGACATGACTCAAATTGACCGACGGGTTAAAATCCTTCATTCCAAATCATAACCCGAGAGAGAGAAAAGAGGCATACCGGGGTGGTGAAAGAGTCGTCGTTGTTAGAGGAACCGATGGAGAGGTCATTGAAGAACACCAAGGCGACCGCGGCGGTCGGATGAGAGACGGCGAGAGCGAGGAAGCAAGTGAGGAGGTGGCTATATCTTGGGAAGGAAGAAAGGAGGAAACAAGGGAAATGTGACTTGTGGTCGGGGAGAAAAGGGGGTGGGGAGGGGGTAGATATTGATACGTCTCCAACGTATCTATAATTTTTGATTGTTCCATGCTATTATATTATCAATCTTGGATGTTTTATAATCATTTTATAGCCATTTTATATCATTATTTGGTACTAACCTATTGACATAGTGCCAAGTGCCAAGTGCCAGTTCCTATTTTTTCTGTGTTTTTACATCACAGAAAATCAATATCAGACGAAGTCCAAATGCCACGAAACTTTACGGAGATCTTTCATGGACCAGAAGGAACATCTTGGGCCCTGGCCACACCTGGGGGGGGGGTCCCGAGGAGGGGACAACCTACCAGGGCGCGCCAGGAGGCCCAGGTGCGCCCTGGTGGGTTATGCCCACCTCGGGTGCCCCCGGACCGCCTCTTTGCTCTATTAATACCCCAAAAATCCCATAACCCTAGGGGAGTCGACGAAATATGCATCCAGCTGCCGCAGAGTCTAGAACCACCAGTTCCAATCTAGACACCATCTCGGATGGGGTTCACCACCTCCATTGGTGCCTCTCCGATGATTCGTGAGTAGTTCTTTGTAGACCTTCGGTCCGTAGTTAGTAGCTAGATGGCTTCATCTCTCTCCTTCTTGATTCTCAATACAATGGTCTCTTGGAGATCCATATGATGTAACTCTTTTGCGGTGCGTTTGTTGGGATCGATGAACTTTGAGTTTATGATCAGATCTATCTTTTTATATCCATGAAATTTATTTGAGTTTCTTTGATCTCTTATATGCATGATTGCTTATAGCCTCGTATTTCTTCTTCGTTGGGTTTTGTTTGGCCAACTTGAACTATTTATCTTGCAATGGGAAGAGGTGCTTTGTAGTGGGTTCGATCTTACGGTGCTTGATCTCTGTGAAAAAAGGGAAACGACACGTATGTATCATTGCTACTAAGGATAAAATGATGGGGTCTATCTCTACATAGATAGATCTTGTCTACATCATGTCATCGTTCTTATTGTATTACTCCGTTTTTCCATGAAGTTAATACACTAGATGCATGCTGGATAGCGGTCGATGTGTGGAGTAATAGTAGTAGATGCAGGCAGGAGTCGGTCTACTAATCTTGGATGTGATGCCTATATACTGATCATTGCCTGGATATCGTCATGATTATTCTAGGTTCTATCAATTGCCCAACAGTAATTTGTTTACCCACGGTTTGCTATTTTTTCGAGAGAAGCCACTAGTGAAACCTACGGCCCCCATGTCTTCTTTCTCATATTATTTTCCTTTGCGATCTACTTTTCTCTTGCATTTATTTTCAGATTTATTAATCGAAAAAATCCAAAAATACCTTGCTGCAATTTTCCTTTATTTATTTTATTTGGCATTCTATCTATTAATCTATTACAAATTTATCTCATGTATGTTTGCCTATCTTGAGGCGGCGTACCCGGAGAGGGATTGACAACCCCTTTAACACATCGGGTTGCGAGGATTTGTTATCTGTGTGCAGGGGCTGTTTACGTTGTGTTGCTTGGTTCTCCTACTAGTTCGATAACCTTGGTTTCATATCTGAGGGAAATACCTACCGCCACTGTGCTGCCTCATCCCTTCCTCTTTGGGGAAATACCGACGTAGCTTCAAGCGACATAAAAAGGAATTTATGGTGCCGTTGCCGGGGAGGATCAAGTCAAGATAGTCTCCCGGCCACGTGCCAATTTCCAGCGCCGTTGCCAGGGAGGATCTTCAACATATACCAGGTTCCTAATCACAAATCTCATCTCCTCGCAATTTACATTATTTTCCATTTGCCTCTCGTTTTCCTCTCCCCCACTTCACAAAAATTTGCCATTTTATTCGCCTCTCTTTTTCTGTTCGCCATTTCCTCGCCATGTCCGATCTTAGAAGAGCTAAGAGTTTTGTCCTTGGTCTTAGTACTTTGGATAGCCCCTCCGTTCTCTCTAATCTCATAAACAATGATGCTATGGAAGGATCTACCGGGGTGGTTAAGGAAAATCTTAACCAATATGATGAAGATGATTCCGGAATTTTTTGTTATTTACTTGATGAAACTTTGAAAGATGCTTGGGATAGGTTGTTGAGAATTTGAGCTCGCTATGTGCCCCAATACCAGATAGAGGTATATTTGAAAAGTTTTTATGATGGTTTACTCTCTTCCTTCAAGCAAGTTCTAGATTCTATATTTGAAAACAGTTTTCTTAAAGGGGATGTCGTTGATACTTATGAGAAGATGAAAACTATATTTGGGCACCCCGAAGGAGAAAATGTTGAATCTACCACTCTTATGTGCTTTTATCAAAATGAAAAAAATTAAAGAGATGAAGGCTAGTTTAGATAAGAATTTTCGTGACATGCTTAATCTTTCTTCTGCTATCAATGGCCATGTGCTTTCACAATATAGAAAATTAAATGCCATTGATAAAAATTCCTTTTCTTTCGAAAGTACAAGGATGAAAAAACTTAGATCCTTGCTTTATGCCTAGCTAAGGGCGTAAAACTATAGCGGTTGTTGGGAGGCAACCCAATGAATAAAATTTATTTTTTTCTTTTTGCTTCCTGTTCTTGCATGTTAGGACAATTATGCTACTGTTATGATTGTGTTTTTATGTTTAAATTAGTGTTTGTGCCAAGTAAAGCCTTTAGGATCTTCTTGGGTGATAGTTGTTTGATCTTGTTGAAAAAATAGAAGCTTTTATGCTCATGAAATTAATTTTCAATTTTTACCAGAGTGCGATAAAATACCCATTCAACTTGCAGTAGATTAATACACAAATTTCTCAGGACGTCCTAATTTTTCAGAATTTTTGGAGTTACAAAAGTATTCGAAATAGTCAGATTGCTACAGACTGTTCTGTTTTGACAGATTCTGTTTTCTTTGTATTGTGTGCTTATTTTATGGATCTATGGTTTTCTTTGATGAGTTTTTGCCATAGAAAAGTTGGAATACAGTAGATATAATACAAAAACAAAATATGAATTGGTTTGATATAGTACTTATAGCAGTGATTTATTATTTTCTTACAACTAACAGATCTCACGAAGGTTTTGTTGAGTTTTGTGTGATTGAAGTTTTCAAGTTTTGGGTTATATTATGATGGATGAAGGAAGGATGGAAGAGCCTAAGCTCGGGGATGCCCCGGCATCCCAAGATATTATCCAAAAATGAGCAACCTACTAAGCTTTGGGATGCCCCCGAGTGGCATCCCCGCTTTCTTCCAACGATCATCAGTATTTTACTCAAAACTATATTTTTATTTGTCACATGATATGTGTTTTGCTTGGAGCATCTTGTATGATATGAGTCTTTGCTTGTTTTATTTTGTATTTTAAGTTATCAATCCTTGCTGGAGAAACCTATTTGAGAGAGCCAATATTATGTCATGACTTGTTAGAATTGCTATGTATGCTTCACTTAAATTTTTATGAGGAATGGACTTGCTCTAGTGCTTCACTTATATCTTTTTGAGCACGGTGCGCTTTAGTATTTTTGAAGAAATTCTCTCTTGCTTCACTTAAATTAATTTGAGACAAAGAAAAATTATTATGCTCATGATCATAACTTATATTTGTTGGAGCTTGTCAAAAGCAATACATGAAAATTAGTCCCAAAGTGATAGATATCCAAGAAGGATATAATAAAAATATTCATGAAGATCATTGGACAAAATAAACTTGATTCTTAGTAATAGTTTTGAGATATGATGATGTGATATGTGAGTCATCTTGAGGAGTAATTATGCTTTAGTAAGAATATTGGTGTTAAGGTTTGTGATTAGCAATGCAATTATATCCTACTTATCGTGCATTATTCAGTGTTATTTATGCTTAATGCTTGCTTATGAGATTATCTGTTTCTTAGTTGGTCGCTTCCCAATCTTGTGCTAGCCTTCATTTTGCAATAAGTATGATCACTACTTGTGCATCCAAAAACCTTTAACCCAATTTTGCCACATGAGTCCATTATATCTACCTATATGCGGTATTCTTTTGCCGTTCGAAGCAAATTTGTGCCATCTCTAATTTTCAAAATAAACTTCTCTTTTGTGTGTTTGTTTCACTCGCGGAGCGGTGAGGGGTGTCTAATATTTTCTATGCTAGATGTGTTATTCTCAAGATGAGTGTTTATTCACTTTTCATTACACGACAGTAAGGCAAAGGTATTAGGGATGCCCAGTACCGAAATGCAAAAAAAATTGAATTTACTTTATGTTGTCAAATAATAAATTCCTTGGAAAGTGTTGGTATGGAGGGCAACCATGGATACGACTAGCCATGGAAAGTGAAAGTTATGGTGGAAAAAGGAATAAACTTTATTTTTTGTTTGGCAACCTCCTATGATATATCTATGCATGGAAAGTATTGGGAACTCTAAGTCGTTTTCGTTGGTGGGATGGATACACCTCTCATAATATTTTTATCTCTAAGTTTTTCGCTTTGAGCTCTGGCACGTCTACAAATCCCTACTTCCCTCTGCGAAGGGCCTTTCTTTTACTTTATGCAATTTTTATTTGGAGTCTCCATATTCTCTTATAAAAGCACCAACTAGGAGGCAATATGATCGTACTTAAGTATTCGGTGTAACTAATATTCGAGTGTGTTTCATGAATGGATCAATGTTTGAGCATGATGGGCTAGGGATAACTTATTTTAGTGTTGACATTTTGAAAGGTACAGTTGCTTGTTCATATGCTTGAGTATCTAAATTATCATGTCAAAACTAGACTATTTGCTTTGAACAACTAAAAGTCCAATTGTCCATGCTTTAAAGAAAAGAAGATGATATGACATGATAGGCAGCATTCCACATCAAAAATTCTGTTTTTGTCACTTACCTACTCGAGGACGAGTAGGAGTTAAGCTTGGGGATGTTGATACGTTTCCAGCGTATCTATACTTTTTGATTATTCCATGCTGTTATATTATCAATCTTGGATGTTTTATAACCATTTTATATCATTTTTTGGTACTATCCTATTGACATAGTGCCAAGTGCCAGTTCCTGTTTTTTCCGTTTTTTTACACCTCAAAAAATCAATATCAGACGAAGTCCAAATGCCACGAAACTTTACAGAGATTTTTTATGGACCAGAAGGAACATGTCGGGCCCTGGTTGCACCTGGGGGGAGTCCCGAGGAGGGGACAACCCACCAGGGTGCGCCAGGAGGCCCAGGGGCGCCCTGGTGGGTTGTGCCCACCTCGGGTGCCCCCCGGAATGCCTCTTTGCTCTATAAATACCCCAAAAAACCCAGAACCATAAGGGAGTCGACGAAATATTCATCTAGCCGCCGCAGAGTCCAGAACCACCAGATCCAATCTAGATACCATCTCGGATGGGGTTCACCACCTCCATTGGTGCCTCTCCGATGATGCGTGAGTAGTTCTTTGTAGACCTTCGGGTCCGTAGTTAGTAGCTAGATGGCTTCATCTCTCTCTCTCTCTCTCTCTCTCTCTCTCTCTCTCTTGATTCTCAATACAATGGTCTCTTGGAGATCCATATGATGTAACTCTTTTGCGGTGTGTTTGTTGGGATCGATGAACTTTGAGTTTATGATCAGATCTATCTTTTTATATCCATGAAAGTTATTTGAGTTTCTTTGATCTCTTATATACATGATTTCATATAGCCTCGTATTTCTTCTCCGATATTTGGGTTTTGTTTGGCCAACTTGATCTATTTATCTTGCAATGTGAAGAGGTGCTTTGTAGTGGGTTTGATCTTACGGTGCTTGATCCCAGTTACAGAAAGGCAAACAACACGTATGTATCGTTGCTACTAAGGATAAAACGATGGGGTCTATCTCTACATAGATAGATCTTGTCTACATCATGTCATCGTTCTTATTGCATTACTCCGTTTTTTCATGAACTTAATACACTAGATGCATGCTGATAGCGGTCGATGTGTGGAGTAATAGTAGTAGATGCAGGCAGGAGTCGGTCTACTAATCTTGGAAGTGATGCCTATATAATGATCATTGACGGGATATCGTCATAATTATTTGAGGTTCTATCAATTTCCCAAAAGTAATTTGTTTACCCACCGTTTGCTATTTTTCTCGAGAGAATCCACTAGTGAAACCTACGACCCCCGGGTCTTCTTTCTCATATTATTTGCCTTTGCGATCTACATTTCTCTTGCATTTATTTTTAGATCTATTAATCCAAAAAACCCTAAAATACCTTGCTGCAATTTTCCCTTATTTATTTTATTTGGCGTTCGATCTATCAATCTACTACAAATTTATCTCACATCCGTTTGCCTATCTTGAGGCGCCGAACCCCGAAAGGGATTGACAACCCCTTTAACACGTCGGGTTTTGAGGATTTGTTATCTGTGTGCAGGGGTTGTTTACGTTGTGTTGCTTGGTTCTCCTACTGGTTCGATAACCTTGGTTTCATATCTAAGGGAAATACCTGCCGCCGCTATGCTGCATCATCCCTTCCTCTTTGAGGAAATACCGCGTAGCTTCAATAGACATCAGATATTTCGTGGTAGGCCAAAATTTTCGAAAGGTGGAGGGAAACATTGCACGCGGTGCCGTCGGACACCATTCACTTTGAATGAATGTGTGCATCGCAAATGATTCTTCTTCCTTACGCGCATGCGTTGAGTTTGATATTTCAAATATTGGTAGAAATTTCCCTGGGTAATGTCCTCATCCACATCATTGCATAATTTCCCTGGCGAAGCTTATGGAGGAAGACTTAAGTAGACCCAGAATTTTCATCGGAAACGGTCCCTACAACAAACTATGTGTGATGTTGTTGATATTTTGTATTAGATGTGAAAGATGAATTTGGGGTACAGTGGCAACGCATGGTGTTTTAAATGTATGAGAAAATTTGGAGTACTAATAAACTGTCATGTCAAAATTTGGAAACTTTCGGGGTCATTTGACCTTTTTAAGACATTTAAGTGATTTTCTAGCCATTTAATTACCGTAATTCAAATTTGAACTACATGTACATGCAATAGCTAACCATAACGGTTTGAAAAGTCATATATGAATTCTTGTGTGCGAGTTAATTCCATGTGCAGTAAATTGGACAGAATTTTCAAACATATTGGTGTCACGGCTTGAACAAAAAACATAGAGTGCCATGGCATTGAAATTCCAAAAAACAAAAATGATCAGAAATACATGAAAGCTTGCTTGATGTAATGGCATGGCACCAGTATGGTGTGGTAAAAAAATTGGCATGTTTGACGAAAGTTTGGACACACACCCCTCACAAACCGGAGCTACTCACTAGAAGGCTCGTGGTTCCGAGAGGACACAATGGATATTTGATGACGAACTGGCGATACTTCCTCTTATAGCCTTCAAAAAAATTCTACAGTTAATGTGCACTAATACAACTATCATGTCAAAATTTGGAAAATTCCAGGGGTCATTTGACCTTTTTAAGACATTTAAGTGATTTTCTAGCCATTTAATGACCGTAATTCAAATTTGAACTACATGTACCTGCAACAGCTAACCATAACAGTTTGAAAAATCATATTTGTGCACTTGTGTGTGATATGTCTACATCGTATTTACTTTTCCAAACTCTTTTGCCCTTGTTTTACGCTCTAATTTGCATGATTTGAATGGAACTAACCTGGACTGATGTTGTTTTTTGCAGAATTGTCATTGTGTTATTTTTGTGCATAAATAAAAGTTGTCGGATCGACCTAAAAATTTAGGGATAAATTTTGTGGAATATATAAAAAATATTGGCGTAAGAATGAACAAGAGGGGGTCCACCCAGAGGCCACAAGCATGCCCCCTGGGCGCGCCTAGAGGGCTTGTGGGCCCCCTGGACCTCCTTGACCCTAACTCCAACTCTATATAACCCTATTCGGGGAGAAAAAAAATCAGAGAGAGGGATTCATCGCGTTTTACGATACAGAGCTGCCGCCGCCTCCTGTTCTTCATCGGGAGGGCTGATCTGGAGTCCGTTCGAGGCTCCGAAGAGGGGGATTCGTCGCCATCATCATCACCAACCTTCCTCCATCACTAATTTCATGATGCTCACTGTCGTGCGTGAGTAATTCCATCGTAGGTTTGCTGGACGGTGATGGGTTGGATGAGATTTATCATGTAATCGAGTTAGTTTTGTTAGGTTTTGGTCCCTAGTATCCACTATGTTCTAAGATTGATGTTGCTATGACTTTGCTATGCTTAATGCTTGTCACTAGGGCCCGATTGCCATGATATCAGATCTGAACATATTATGTTTTCATGAATATATGTGTGTTCTTGATCCTATCTTGCAAGTTGTAGACACCTATTACGAGTTATGATCAACATACCCCAAGGTGACAATAATTGGGATTCTTTCCGGTGATTACCGTAGTTTGAGGAGTTCATGTATTCACTAAGTGCTAATGCTTTGTTCTGGTTCTCTATTAAAAGGAGGCCTTAATATCCCTTAGTTTCCATTAGGACCCCGTTGCCATGGGAGGGTAGGACAAAAGATGTCATGCAAATTCTTTTCCATAAGCACGTATGACTATATACGGAATACATGCCTACATTGTATTGATGAATTGGAGCTAGTTCTGTGTCACCCTAGGTTATGACTGCTACATGATGAATATCATCCAACACAATTATCATTGCTGATCCAGTGCCTATGCGCTTTTCACATATTGATCTTTGCTAAGTTACTTTGTGATGTTACAATCACTACAAAACTGCTACAATTACTTTTGCCACTGTTACCATTACTTCCATTCTACTTTGGTACTAAAATCCTTGCTGCAGATATTAAGTCTTTCAGGTGTGGTTGAATTGACAACTCAGCTGCTAATACTCGCGAATATTCTTTGGCTCCCCTTGTGTCGAATCAATAAATTGGGTTGAATACTCTACCCTCGAAAACTGTTGCGATCCCCTATACTTGTGGGTTATCAAGACCTTTTTCTGGCGCCATTGCCGGGGAGCATAGCTCTATTCTCTGAGTCACTTGGGATTTATATCTGTTGATCACTATGAAGAATTTGAAAGATACCAAAACCAATATTTTGCCCTCTAGGATGAGGTAAGGAACTGCCATCTAGCTCTACACTTGATTCATCTTTTGTTTTGAGTAAGCTTGCGACGCGAACACCTTCTATTGATTCTGATATGTCGCAAGTAATTGATGATGCTACTTCTGCTATGCATGATGCTTATGATGATACTACTACTTTGCTTGATAGTACTTTGCCACTGAATTTCTTGATGAACAACTTGCTAGAGCTAAAGATATTGAGAATACTGAAACTGATGATATTTTTGAAACTGGTGATATTTTTGAAACTGATGAAATTATTGAAACTAAAAACTTTGAAACACCCGTTAGATCTTGCCCTCCTAGATAGGAATCGCTTGTTATACCTGAAGGTTATGTTATGGATCGAGAGGAAGCTAGGGCCTTTCTTGCTTGTAAGGATAGAGAGGATCTTAAGAAATTGCTTGTCAAGTTGAAAGAAAAATCTTTGAATGCTAGAATGCAATATGAACCTAAGTTTGCTACTTCACCTATCTTTGTTACTGATAAGGATTATGAATTCTCTGTCGATCCTGAGTTAATTACTTTGGTTGAATCTGATCCTTTCCATGGTTATAAATCTGAAACTGTTGTGGCACATCTTACTAAATTGAATGATATGGCCACCCTATTTGCTCATGAAGTAAAAACTTGCTATTACTATATTCTTAAGTTGTTTCCTTTCTCATTAAAGGGTGATGCTAAGATATGGTTTAATTATCTTGCTCCTGGTTGTGTGCGTAGTCCCCATGATATGATATACTACTTCTCTGAAAAACATTTTCCTGCTCATAAGAAACAAGTTGCTTTACAGGGAATATTTAACTTTGTGCAAACTAAAGAAGAGAGTCTCCCACAAGCTTGGGGGAGGCTTCTCGAATTACTTAATGCTTTGCCTCATCATCCTCTCAAGGAAAATGAAATACTTGATATCTTTTATAATGGACTAACCGATGCTTCTAGGGACCACCAAGATAGTTGTGCTGGTTGTGTTTTTAGGGAACAGACTGTTGAACAAGATGAAGTATTATTGAATAATATATTGAGTAATGATAATGATTGGACTCTTCCTGAACCACCTCCTAAGCCAACTCCGAAGAGGAGAGGTATTATATTGCTCAGTCCTGAAGATATACAAGAGGCAAAGAAATCTATGAAAGAAAAAGGTATTAGAGCTGAAGATGTTAAGAACTTACCACCTATCAAAGAAATACTTGGTCTTGATAACCCGACACACGTAGTGGAGGTAAATTCTCTCTATAGATTTGATGAAGGTGATATTCCCCATAATAAATCTGCTAGTCAATGCTTGGATGAATTTGATAACTTTATTGATAAGCAAGAAAACTTCAATGCATATGTTAGTAGACAATTGAAACAAAATGCTTATATGCTTGAACGCTTGGGTGATTATATGTGTAAAATTGTTAATGATCTCAAGGTTGTTAGTAAACATGCTTCTATGGTAAAAACTCAAGTAGAACAAGTTTTTGAGGCACATAATGATTTGCTGAATGAAATGAACAATAAGATGAATGATCATGCTGTTAGAGGTATGGCTAGAGGAGGTAAAATGACTCAGGAACCTTTGTATCCTGAGGATCATCCTAAAAGAGTTGAGAAAGACTCTTAGAGAATTAATACTGATTAACCTAGTCCTCCTAGTAATAAAAAGAAAAAAGGAAAGTGATAGGACTTTGCATGCTTCTAGTGAACCTGTTATAGACACACCTAAGAACCCAAATGATATTTCTATTTCTGATGTTGAAACACAATCTGGTGATGAACATGAGCCTAGTAATAATTTTAATGATGATGTTCATGTTGATGCTCAACCTAGTAATGGTAATGATGTGGAGATAGAACCTGCTGTTGATCTTGATAACCCACAACCTAAGAATAAAAGATATGATAAAATAGACTTCATTGCTAGGAAACATGGTAAAGAAAGAGAACCATGGGTTCATAAACCCATGCCCTTTCCCTGTAAACCATCCAAGAAAAAGGATGATGAAGAATTTGAATGCTTTCTTGAAATGCTTAGACCTGTCTTTTTGCGCTTGCATTTGACTGATATTTTGAAAATGTCTCCTTATGCTAAGTATATGAAAGAAATTGTTACAAATAAAAGAAAGATACCGGAAGCTGAAATTTCCAACATGCTTGCTAATAATACATTTAAGGGTGGAATACCAAAGAAACTAGGAGATCTAGGAATACCAACTACACCATGCTCCATTAAAAGAAACTATGTTAAAACTTCTTTATGTGATTTGGGAGCCGGTGTTAGTGTTATGCCTTTCTCTTTGTATCGTAGACTTGATTTGAATAAGTTGACACCTTGTCGGTGGGAAACGACATCTATGGGGTCACTGGGATCCCTTCTACGGTTGGCGGGTGCGGGGTTGTGCAAAGAGCAGGTTTGGCGGTCAGCACAAGGATCGTTTACCCAGGTTTGGGCCGCGGAGATGCCTAATACCCTAGTCCTGCTTTGATGTATATTTGAGTGTTCTTGAGTTCTTGAACTAGCTTCGGTGTCTATCTAGTTCCAAAGGTCTGAATCCCCCTCCAGTACACCTCGGGCCTCCTTTTATAGACAAAAGGGGACGCCACAGTGGCACACAAGAGGTGGAAAGGTGCATCGCGGCTGAGTCTATCCTCTGGCACCGTCGGACAAATGCATTTAATGCGCTGCCGACGTGCCCCTCTTGCTTTATCGGTAACAGCAAGGAAGCTCGTCCAAGCTGTCACCGCCTCGCCTGGCTCCGACACGCGTCTGAGCTGACAAGGCGTTGTAGCGCCACGTTGGCTGGCTGCTGGGCTACCGTGATGGTGGAGCCTTCATGAAGATCTGCATGCCACCATGCAGGTGCTTGCTGAGTCTGTGTGGAGGCCGCACGCTGCCACACAGATGCCTGCCCAACTAGTTGAGCAACAGCTGCATGGGAGCGACGATGGAGTCTTGGCAGATGTGGGCCTGGCTGCGGCCCCACAGACGTCCTCGGCAAGGGTCTTGCCGAGGGCCCGACAAGGGTCTTGCCGTGGCACTGCAGTCGTCCCCGGCAAGGATCTTGCCGGGGGTCTCATGGATTTCCTTGGCAAGGATCTCGCCAAGGACCGTCGTCTTCTGGTTCTCATCTGATCTTGTGTATTTATGATCTCTACAAAGATCTACATGCCACCATGGAGGTGCCTCCCGAGCCTTGGTTTAGATGTGGCTGATGGCGTCAGAAACCCTTGGGCTCAAGGGTGGCGCACTCTTCTGGCGTCGGGCAAGTTGCCCCAACAAGGATCTTGCCGGGGCCCCGGAAGCCACCCCGGCAAGAGTCTTGCCGGGGGAGCCCACCTTGCCCTCTTGCTCTCTTTGCGCCCCTTGTCCTGGCGTTGCTCTGTCTGTCTTGCGCTTCGGCATCCCTCCTCTGGCCTACTCAGTGCGGCCGTGGGCACGGATCTGACTGCCCGTGCGCAAGTAAAGGGGAGCGATAGGAGAGCCCCTACTTTTGTACACCGACAGGAGCCCTCGGGCCTGGGCCACACATAAGTGTGACACGTTCTTGGGCTAGGCCCAGAACGGTGCGCGGGCAGGCGGGGCGGATTTTTCTGTAGTAACTTTTCCGTCCGCTGCGCTTCCCCACGACTCGCATTGAATGTGCTACGTGGGGGGTCATGCATGACGTGGGGGTCATGCGTGGGGCGGGCTGAAGAAGCAGATCCAGGAGCAGACGGGGGAGAGGGACGCGGCCAAGGGCGCCTTGGCTGACGCGCAGGTCGCAGTCCTCGATAAGGTCGAGCTACTCTCCACGGCCAATGAGTCCATCAAGGACCTGAAGCTGAAGCTGGAGGGTCTTGAGGGGACGCTCTCGGAGGTCCGGGCCCGGGGGGAGACCCAGACCAAGAATCTGGAGGAGGAGAGGCAGCTGCGGAAGAACGACGCCGTCAACCACGCGGATTTCGTGGCAGGCGAGAAACTCTGGATCAGCCGCCTCGCCGATGTTGCCAGCAGGATCACCACGTAGCTGGCTACCATGGGGATGCCAAACATGAGGTACTGTAGGATCGAAAGTATGTCTAGAGGGGGGGGGTGATTAGACTACTTGACCAAATAAAAATCTAGCCTTTTCCCAATTTTAGTTCTTGGCAGATTTTAGCTATCTTAGCACAAGTCAAGCAATCTCCACACAATTCAAGCAAGCATGCAAAAGAGTATATGAGCAGCGGAAAGTAAAGCATGCAATTTGCAAGAATTTAAAGGGAAGGGTTTGGAGGATTCAAACGCAATTGGAGACACGGATGTTTTTGTCGTGGTTCCGATAGGTGGTGCTATCGTACATCCACGTTGATGGAGACTTCAACCCACGGAGGGTAACGGTTGCGCGAGTCCACGGAGGGCTCCACCCACGAAGGGTCCACGAAGAAGCAACCTTGTCTAGTCCATCACGACCGTCGCCTACAAAGGACTTGCCTCACTAGCGGTAGATCTTCACGAAGTAGGCGATCTCCTTGCCCTTACAAACTCGTTGTTTCAACTCCACAATCTTGTCGGAGGCTCCCAAGTGACACCTAGCCAATGTAGGAGACACCACTCTCCAAGAAGTAACAAATGGTGTGTTCATGATGAACTCCTTGCTCTTGTGCTTCAAATGATAGTCTCCCCAACACTCAACTCTCTCTCACAGGATTTGGATTTGGTGGAAAGAAAATTTGAGTGGAAAGCAACTTGGGGAAGGCTAGAGATCAAGATTCATATGGTTGGAATGGAATATCTTGACCTCAACACAAGTGTAGGTGGTTCTCTCTCAGAAAATGTGTATTGGAAGTGTAGGTATGTTCTGATGGCTCTCTCCACGAATGAAGAGTGGGTGGAGGGGTATATATAGCCTCCACATAGAATCTAACCGTTACACACAATTTGCCAAACTCGGTGGGACCGAATGGTTAAACTCGGTCGGACCGATTCAGCAAACCTAGTGACCGTTAGGATTTTCGGTGGGACTGAGATGCAACTCGGTAGGACCAATATGGTTAGGGTTAGGGCATAATGTAATCTTGGTGTGATCAATTACACAAACTCGATGGGACTGATTTTGGTAATAAGCTAACCAGAGAGTTGGTTAGGTAAACTCGGTGGGACCGATTCGCTCATCTCGGTGAGACCGAAATGTTACAAAAGGGAAACAGAGAGTTTACATTGCAATCTCGGTGGGACCGATCGCTCATCTCGGTAAGACTGAAACGTTACGAAGGGAAACCAAGAGATTACAATCCCATCTCGGTGAGACCAAGATCCCTATCGGTGAGACCGATTTGCCTAGGGTTTGTGGCAGTGGCTATGACATTTGAAACTCGGTGGCGCCAGATAGAAAGAATCGGTGGGGCCGAGTTTGACTTTTGGTTTAGGTCATATGTGGATGTGGGAGAGTAGTTGAGGATTTTGCAGCATATCACCAAGCACTTTGAGCAAGCAAGCCATTAAGCAACACCTCATCCCTCCTTGATAGTATTGGCTTTTCCTATAGACTCAATGTGATCTTGGATCACTAAAATATAAAATGTAGAGTCTTGATTTTGAAGCTTGATCCAAACTTTTTGTCCTTAGAATTTTGAGGGATCCACTTTCCTCATCCATGCCATGCCGTTCATTGATCTTTTCCTGAAGTATTAATCTTGGAATAATGTTAGCTCAATGAGCTATATGTTGTTAGGAATTACCAAAACCACCCAGGGATAATTGCACTTTCAATCTCCCCCTTTTTGGTAATTGATGACAACATATAGATCAAAGCTTCGACAAATGATAATAAGAGTGAAAGATATTGTCGCTTTGAGAAGTATGTGAAAAGCAAGAGCTCCCCCTAAATTTGTGCATATCTTAAGATTTGCTTTGGACTGCAAATGCGCAATGAGTTAGGATCATGGGTTACTCTTCCATGTCACATACATCTTGGTGGAGCGCTCAAAATGATAAGAATTAAATACATGCACTCATCACCAAGCAAAGTGAATGACCATATAAGGATAAGTAAGATAATATCATCTAACAAGCATAAGTGTAGCTTATGATCAACCACATGATCATCAATGTCTCACAGATAATAGTATAGTATCTCAAGTAATCAAAAGACAAACAAAGTTCAACCATCAAAGCAGGAGAGAATAAAAAGCAACGCTCTCTCTCTCGAAGCCTATGATCTATACATTTTCTCCCCCTTTGGCAACAAGTTACCAAAAAGTTCATAGAAAATGCATAGCACTAAAATGTCTCTCAAGCTTGGTCTTCAGGTGGTGGTGTCCGGAGAACGCCAAGGACGAAGGCTTCAGTTGAAGTAGATGGAGCTACTGGGGTAGGTGCTGGAGCTGGCGGCACTGGAGTTCTAGCTGGTGCAGATGAAGTGACTCTAGTGTCTGGAATAGGCACTGCAGTAGATCTCTGAGCTCGAGGCACTCTGGCAAATGCATCAGTGGTTGTCTCTCCCTTCCTCTCCTGCATGTCATCCTGTAGCTGCTCCACAACAGACTGAATCTCAGTTACTTTGACATCTAAATCATAGAATTTTTTCTCCATGATTCTTTCCAAGCTCTCCTGGTTTTGAGTCAGGGTGGCCAGTCCCTTCTCAATCCTCAAAGTGGATGCAATCAGGTAGCCAAGCTGATCTTGCTTGCTCTTCAAAAAGCACTCAGATGCCTCCTCTTGAGTTGGCATCTTGGCAGCCTTCTCTTTCTTTGCTTTCTCCTTCTTCTCTTGAGCTTGTACTGATGATGGTTCATTCTCATTCATCACAACTTGATTGTCCTCAAAGTCAGGATAGATAGGCAAGTGTTCCTTATCCAACAAGTATGTGTCTGTGCCCATCTTTGAGTTTATCAACTCCTGGATCTGTGGGGCATATCCACAACTTCTTTTCTGGTCAGCTGCAGTCCTCTTGATAGTCTCAACTATAAGGCTCATGACCTTGAACTTCTGTGACACATCAAATATATGTAGCAAGTTAATTGCATGGCCTCTGATCATTCTGTGATCACCAGACTTGGGCAAGAGAGTGTGCCTAAGGATCCAATTGATTGTAGGCAGCCCTGACAGCAAGTGTTTTACTGACCCAAACTGTTGAGTCTCAAGATCATCTTCAGGAATCTCCTTGTACATGTTTGCCATAGAGTTGTGATCCATCTTCTTCTTGGCATAGACATCCAAGTCATCTTCTTCTTCCTTAGGAGCATTGATCAGATTTGCCCATTCCTCAATAGTTGAGTGGTACCTTGTACCTTCAGACATCCATACTATCCTGCCATCTGGATAGAAGTGTGCTGTGGAGTAGAATTGCATTATGAGCTCCTCATTCCACTTTGTGAGCTTCTTCTCAACAAAGTCTGCAACTCCACAAGCACTGAAGCTGTCAAACACACCAGGATAGTGTTCCTCATTTTCCTTGATATACTTCCAGTCGACCCACCTCATTTCACACACTATAGGCTTCTTGTCCAACAACACTGTCTCATAGAAGTCCTGGTATTACTTTGTGTGGAACCTGTAATAAATAATAGTCCTTCATCTTGTAGCATATGGATCTGTCTCTCTCCATTTCCTCAACCCTAAGTCTCTCCTGATCTTCATGTTCTCAGCCACATGATGAGCATCATTGTGGTCTGGAATCTTGGGTTTGAGCTTCCTCAGGACTTGTCCTTCACCATCTTCATCAGCAGCAACTTCAGGCACTGGGGCCTTGTTCTTCTCAGCAGCTGGTATACTCCTGGTATTCCTCTTAGGTGCACTCTTGGGCTTGGAGGCAGCTTTGGGTGCTTCTTTGGGCTTTGATGTTGCAGCCCCTGTCCTGATAGCATCACCCATAAGCTTCTGGGCCTTAGGTGCTGGTGCAGCAACCTCTTCTTCCTCTTCCTCTTCAGAATCTCTCATGATTGAGGATCTCCTAAGCACTCTAGCAGTGGTCTTTTTGATCCTCTCCTTCCTCTTCTTCCCTTATGCAGAAGCCTCTTTGGGTTGAGATTCCAAAGATGCTTGAGAGGATGCTCTGGCCTTAGACATTGGTTGTCTTCCTGCTGGCCTTTTGATCTTCATCCCTGGCTTGGTGGCAGCAGCAGTGCTATATTCCTTCTTAACCACTTTCTTCTTGGAAGTGGCCTCGTCCTCAACTGCCAGATAGTCTTCATCCTCAGATTCTGAAGTTTTCTTCTTCCTTGTTCTGGTGGCAGCTTTGGGCAAGTTGCTGGGAGTGCTCCTGCTACCATCATCTGAACAGCTAGAGGGACTAGTGCCCTCACTCAGGTGAACCTGCTCCTCTGACCTATTCTGGCTATCACTCTGGTCAGACATGTTGCAAACACTAACTACAGACCCTGTGAATAGATTGTAGATGAGATAGAGTGGATGAGCATCACAAAATGCAGAGGTTTTTGCAAAAGAATGAGTCAAAAACTTAGTTTTAGTTTTCCACAGAAAGTATTTCGGATCAACCGATTTGTAAACTCGGTGATACCGAAGCAGCTGTTGGGACCTAAACTAGTGAACTCGGTCAGACCGAGTCACAGTTCGGTGACACCGAGACTGCTAGGGTTTCACAAAGTCCTGAACTCGGTCACACCGATTTGCAATTCTCGGTTAGACCGAGAACCACATGTGCAATGGCCTTGGCCGAATCGGTGGAACCGAGTTCTGCAACCCGGTGGGTCCGAGATGGTTTCGGCGGAAACCTAACCCTAAATTTTCGATTCAACTCTAATCTACGGAGTGTTTTGACTGGATAGAAGCGTTTGAATCATGGTAAGAATCATAATGAACACAATGTGCTAGGAATCGGACGGGGATAGCACTTTGATCGAGTCCATACCCTAGTTCGGCGATGAACTCGCTACGGCGGCAACGGCGGCGGAGACCAGCGACAGGAGGCGGCTGGCGACGAGGAGGACGATCCGGAGACCCAGGATGCAGAGCGAGCTATGCGTGGGCGAAGGGGTTTCAGAGAAATTTACAAAATTTTGCCCGTGAGTATATATAGCCCGACCCTGTCGGTGTGACCGAGTGGAACAACTCGGTGGCACCGAGATGCATAACTGTTGATAGTTACAGCAACTCGATGTGACCGAAAAGTTCAAATTGGTTGCACCGAGATTGAAAACCTAGATCGACTTAGTGATCTCGGTATGACCGAAATGGATGAATCGGTCAGACCGAAACGCACAAAGAAGTTTTGGAAGTTTAAGTCTATGACGAATCGGGGACTCCAAGTGCTCCTCACACAGAGTGGTTCGACTCTGACTTGATCAAATTTTGTGATGTAGCATGAATAGAGTTTGAGACGAGAAAAGCATGGTAGCTAGAGAGGGTTCTTAGCCATTCTTGTCCATCCACTTGGCAAAAGAAAAGAAAACCAATCAATCAAAACAACAAGTGGATGTCCTCGAATGAGTAAAATATGCAATCAAGATGCTCACACAATAAAATGGCAATTGAAATATGTGGCAAAGCATGCACAACCAATTCTAGCATCTATCAAACAATTGGCGATGACTAGGTCATCTATATATGAGTATATTGACTTAGGAGTCAAATGAGAACATTTGATCATAGGTTATACTCATCGTTTAAGCACAAGTGGGGTTACCACTTTTACATAAAGCATTGTTGTGTTCACACCATTAGAGTTGCTTTAGCTCAATTCTTAGAGTAAAGCTCCCCCTACATGTGAGATCCTCCCTAAGAGGGATGAACTAACCTTGGGTTTTGTCGATGATGACTTCATGTAGATGTTGAAGATGTGGATGCTCAATGTTTATGTAGATCATTTGAAGCTATCCATTGGAGTGAGTTGCACTTTCAATACCTACACGGGTTAGTCCCACAAGGAACAAACAAGAATATCCATAGACATAGAGTGATGCACACACAAGATGATGTCTATGAAAGCTTTTAGGTTACCTTGTCCCCTGTCTTACCAACAAGAGGGTTTGTGACTCCTTGAACTAGTGCAAGATGTGGAAGTTGATTGCACTTGTTCTTGCCAAGATGATAAGAGTGAAGTATGTTGGCGGAGTCACCCTCAAGAACTCTCTAGTTCTTCTTCTTTAGGATCCACACCATCTTGATGGGAATCCTCGGTGTTGTAGTTGTACTTGATGAAGTGGAACTTGAAGTAGTCTTGGGAACCCACTTGACCAAGGCCTTAGGAGCTTCTTCAAATGCATCAATTTCCTCTTGAAGCTTGTCCTTGACTTTTTGGTTTTGGTCTTGTGGTGGAAGATCATCTTGAGTTTGTGTCCCTTTGAGAGAAGTAGGATCATACTTCTCTTGTTGAGGAACAAACTTCGTCTTGGGGTATTGATCTTCTTCCTACTCAACTCCATTGGCATTGAACTTTCGTTCAAAACCAACACCTTGATTCTTCCGGTGCCTTCCTTGCTTGCGTACAATTTCCTCGAATTGCTTACTTCCGGCAAGGCTCTTGTAAACACCTTTCTCTATAATTCCCTTCAATAAGCTATTTTCTTGCTCAAGTAACTTGGCTAAGAGAATCATTAGTGGAATCAAGAGAACTACTAGAAGCAACAATATTGGATTTAGCATGATTATTGTTACTACTAGAGGAAGAATCTTTCTTGTTCTTGTTACTAGACTTGACTTGAGGCATGTAAGTGGATAAGAGTAAATGCTTGGCAATGTAAGAAGAACTTTTCTTACGAAGATCATCATTGATTGCTTTTAAGAACTCATGCTCTTGCTCAAGGTTGAGCTTTTCAAAGCGTATTTTCTCATGAGTCCTTAAAAGTTCTCGATGATCTCCTAAGATAGTTTCATGAGCTAACTTAAGAGTGTTTAGTTCTTTAGTTAGAGACTCAATCTTCTCCTTATCATTGTCATTCGTTTTATCTTTATTAGCATGATTAATTGACGTTTCATCATAGTATTCATCACTAGAGTTGTCAACAAGTAAATCATCATCACCTAACAAGTCATCTTCATCACTATTGAAATCAACATACTCGGGGTGTGATACCTTTGGGCCTTTAGCCATGAAGCATGTTCCAACTCCTTCATTTGGTGAGTCAAATATGTCGTAGGAGTTGGTTGTCACAAGTGCTAGACCGACAACACCTTCATCTTGAGTATATTCGGAGTTAGAGTGATAGCTTCTCTCGGAGTGGTTGTCGGAGTCGGAGCCGGATACCCATTCACCAACATGAGCTTGATGTCTTCATTTTGTGTAGCTCCTTGATGACTTGTCCTTTCTTTCCGAATCCTTGCTTCTCCGTGAGGGCCTTCGTTCATAACGATCATCTCTACTCCTTCTTTCTCTAGATGGTGATTCTTCTCTTCTACTTCTTCTCTTGGGAGAATCTTCTCTTCTCTTGTAGGGGGCCGTACACTAATTGGAATAGTGTCCGGGCCTTCCACAATTGTAGCAATTTCGCTCTTGACTAGAAGATCTTTTGTCATTGTAGGACCTTGACTTGAAGCTTCTCTCTTTCCTTCTACTCTTGTAGAACTTGTTGAACTTCTTCACCATTAAGCTCAATTCTTCATTGAAGGTTTGTTTCTCACTCGATGATGTGGGGGCTTCACATGAGGCTTTGTAAGCACCACTTGATTTGTTGTGAAGTTCCTCTTTATCCTTGAGTGACATCTCATGAGCAATAATTCTTCCGATGACTTCCGTTGGCTTGAGATCTTTGTAATTGGGCATCATTTGGATCAATGTGCACACGGTATCATATTTTCCATCCAAGGCTCTTAGGATCTTCTTGATGATGAATCTATCAGTCATCTCTTCACTCCCTAAACCGGCAATCTCATTTGTGATAAGAGCAAGCCTAGAGTACATTTCAGCAACACCTTCACCATCCTTCATTTTGAACTTGTCAAGTTGACTTTGAAGCACATCCAATTTGGATTCCTTGACGGAGTCGGTACCTTCGTGCATATCAATCAAAGTATCCCAAATTTCCTTTGCATTCTCAAGACGGCTGATTTTGTTGAATTCTTCGGGGCACAATCCGTTGAAGAGGATATCACAAGCTTGAGCATTGTATTGTAGCATCTTCAACTCATCCGCGGTAGCTTCACGATTCGGTTCTCTCCCATCAAAGAATTCACCTTGCACGCCAACACACACAATAGCCCAAACAGTGGGGTTATGTCCAAGAATATGCATTTTCATCTTATGCTTCCAACTAGCAAAATTAGTACCATCAAAGTAAGGACCTCTACGGTGATAATTTCCCTCGCTAGACGCCATACTCTCCTAGGTTGTGAAACCAAGGCTATGACCACCAAAAGCTATGGAAATCAAAGCAAATGGAGACCAAAGCTCTGATACCACTTGTAGGATCAAAAGTATGTCTAGAGGGGGGTGATTAGACTACTTGACCAAATAAAAATCTAGCCTTTTCCCAATTTTAGTTCTTGGCAGATTTTAGCTATCCTAGCACAAGTCAAGCAATCTCCACACAATTCAAGCAAGCATGCAAAAGAGTATATGAGCAGCGGAAAGTAAAGCATGCAACTTGCAAGAATGTAAAGGGAAGGGTTTGGAGGATTCAAATGCAATTGGAGACACGGATGTTTTTGTCATGGTTCCGATAGGTGGTGCTATCGTACATCCACGTTGATGGAGACTTCAACCCAAGGAGGGTAACGGTTGCGCGAGTCCACGGAGGGCTCCACCCACGAAGGGTCCACGAAGAAGCAACCTTGTCTATTCCATCACGACCATCGTCCACGAAGGACTTGCCTCACTAGCGGTAGATCTTCACGAAGTAGGCGATCTCCTTGCCCTTACAAACTCCTTGGTTCAACTCCACAATCTTGTCGGAGGCTCCCAAGTGACACCTAGCCAACATAGGAGACACCACTCTCCAAGAAGTAACAAATGGTGTGTTGATGATGAATTCCTTGCTCTTGTGCTTCAAATGATAGTCTCCCCAACACTCAACTCTCTCTCACACGATTGGATTTGGTGGAAAGAAGATTTGAGTGGAAAGCAACTTGGGGAAGGCTAGAGATCAAGATTCATATGGTTGGAATGGAATATCTTGACCTCAACACAAGTGTAGGTGGTTCTCTCTCAGAAAATGTGTATTGGAAGTGTAGGTATGTTCTGATGGCTCTCTCCATGAATGAAGAGTGGGTGGAGGGGTATATATAGCCTCCACATAGAATCTAACCGTTACACACAATTTGCCAAACTCGATGGGACTGAATGGTTAAACTCGGTCGGACCGATTCAGCAAACCTAGTGACCGTTAGGATTTTCGGTGGGACTGAGATGCAACTCGGTAGGACCAATATGGTTAGAGTTAGGGCATAACGTAATCTCGGTGTGACCGATTACACAAACTCGGTGGGACCGATTTTGGTAATAAGCTAACCAGAGAGTTGGTCAGGTAAACTCGATGTGACCGATTCGCTCATCTCAATGAGACCGAAATGTTACAAAAGGGAAACAGAGAGTTTAATTGCAATCTCGGTGGGACCAATCGCTCATCTCGGTAAGACTGAAACGTTACGAAGGGAAACAAAGAGATTACAATCCCATCTCGGTGAGACTGAGATCCCTATCGGTGAGACCAATTTGCCTAGGGTTTCTGGCAGTGGCTATGACATTTGAAACTTGGTGGCACCAGATAGAAAGAATCGGTGGGGCCGAGTTTGACTCTTGGTTTAGGTCATATGTGGATGTGGGAGAGTAGTTGAGGATTTTGGAGCATATCACCAAGCACTTTGAGCAAGCAAGCCATTAAGCAACACCTCATCCCTCCTTGATAGTATTGGCTTTTCCTATAGACTCAATGTGATCTTGGATCACTAAAATATAAAATGTAGAGTCTTGATTTTGAAGCTTGAGCCAAACTTTTTGTCCTTAGAATTTTGAGGGATCCACTTTCCTCATCGATGCCATGCCATTCATTGAGCTTTTCCTGAAATATTAATCTTGGAATAATGTTAGCTCAATAGGCTATATGTTGTTAGGAATTACCAAAACCACCCAGGGATAGTTGCACTTTCAGGTACGTCCTAGAGCCGAATGTGAGTACTAATGACAGGTTGATTCTATTCTTCGAGGGTGTTCTCGGGGCCCTGGAGCGGTTCCGCTCCAACAGGGCGGCCTCTCTGGCCAAGCAGGCCCGGAGGCTTTGCCGGGGTGCCATGACAAAGGTCCCCACCAAGGTGGCGTACTGGAACCCTGACCTCAACTTCGAAGCTGCATTGGACAGCTTGCCGGAGGGTGTGGACCACACGCTACTCGAGGAGCGTATCGAGCCCGTCATCAGCCCCATCGACGGAGTTCAGAGGATAGAAGGCCAGCGCCGGGACTCGGCACCCCGTTTCTTATCGCTGTTGTAGGTTCATGACCAAGACAATTGTTATCTTTAGTTAGAACCGTAGCAACAAATGATGTAATATAACTCTGTAGTGCTTTTGAAACGATGCATGTTATTTTCCCATTTGATCTCCCTTTGTATGTCCACAGTATGTTAACCGGGTAGGCTTGCCGGCGCGGAAACCCAGGCCGCGGCGCCTTGAGGATGGATCCCCAATGGCCTGTCGGGTATGCTTGCTGCCGGGAAAACCACCTCACTGCTCTTAACGCGGCCGCTCGAGCTGTCGAGTGGATTCGAGACAGGACAAGAGCGTTGCCAATCGCAGAAGGTCACCCTGCCATTCGCAGCCGCTCGAACCGTTGAGAGGACTCGAAACAGAACGAGGGCGTTGCCAATAATGGCAGGGCCCCATTGCGTGCAGGTTTTCCATACGCAGGGCAAGATCGTCGAGGACGATAACCATATATATAAAAAGGAATTACTCAAAGTTTTGCATGACTTAGCTTTTCTGCCGCTGCGTGAGCGTTCACTGTGTCCGCGAGGACGCCACTTGTTCGGTCGTCTTCTTCCTTGGATTGACGACCACGATGAAGCTGCTGCTTCAACCAGACCAGGATTTTCACAACTGCGCACCCCCTACCTGGCGCCAGAGATGTCGGTGGGAAACGACACCTATGGGGTCACTAGGATCCCTTCTACGGTTGGCGGGCGCGGGGTTGTGTAAAGAGCGGGTTTGGTGGTCAGCACAAGGATCATTTACCCAAGTTCGGGTCGCATAGAGGCGTAATACCCTAGTCCTGCTTTGATGTATATTTGAGTGTTCTTGAGTTCTTGAACTAGCTATGGTGTCTCTCTAGTTCCAAAGATCCGAATCCCCCTCCAATGCGCCTCGGGCCTCCTTTTATAGAAAAAAGGGGTCGCCACAGTGGCACATAGGAGGTGGAAAGGTTCATAGCGGCTGAGTCTATCCGAATCCCCCTCAAGTGCGCTGTCGACGTGCCCCTCTTGCTTTATTGGGGACGGCAAGGAAGCTCGTCCCAGCTGTCACCGCCTCGCCTGACTCCGACGTGCGTCTGAGCTGACGAGGCGTTGTAGCGCCATGTTGGCTGGCTGCTGGGACTGGTGTGATGGAGGAGCCTTCACGAAGATCTACATGCCACCACACAGGTGCTTGCTGAGTCGGTGTGGAGGCCGCATGCTACCACGCAGACGCCTGCCCAACTGGTTGAGCTAGCAGCTGCATGGGAGCGGCGATGGAGTCTTGGCAGACGTGGGCTTGGCTGTGGCCCCGCAAACATCCTCGGCAAGGGTCTTGTCGTGGCACTGCGGTCGTTCCTGGCAAGGATCTTGCCGGGGGTCTCGTGGATTTCCTTGGCAAGGATCTCGCCAAGGACCGTCGTCTTCTGGTTCTCATCCGATCTTGTGTATTTATGATCTCTACAAAGATCTGCATTTCACCATGGAGGTGCCTCCCGAGCCTTGGTTTTGATGTGGCTAATGGCGTCGAAAACCCTTGGGCTCAAGGGGGGCGCGCTCTACTGGCGTCGGGCAAGTCGCCCTGGCAAGGATCTTGTCGGGGCTGCTGAAGCCACCCTGGCAAGAGTCTTGCCGGGGGAGCCCACCTCGCCTTCTTGCTCTCTTTGTGCCCTTGGTCCTAGCGTTGCTTTGGCTGTCTTGCGCGCCGGCATCCCTCCTCTGCCATGCTCAGTGCGGTCGTGGCACGGCTCTGACTGCCCGTGCACAAGCAAAGGGGTGCGAAAGGAGATCCCCTACTTTTGTACACCGACACAGCTACTAAAATCTCTTTGCAAATGGCCGATAAATCAACTGCTATACCCATATGTATTTGTGAGGATGTGCTTGTCTTAGTTGCAAACGTTACTATGTTAATGGACTTTGTTATTCTTGATATACTGGAGGACGACAGTATGTCGATCATCCTTGGTTAACCCTTTTTGAATACTACAAGGGCTGTTATTGATTGCAATAAAGGCAATATCAATTTTCATTTTAATGGTAATGATCACACGGTATACTTTCCGAAGAAACAACCTCAAGTCAATAGCATCAACTCTATCAGAAAATTTTCAACTATTGCTATTGGAGGTTTTGAATTCCCTATTCCTACTATCAAAAAGAAATATGATATTCTTATTTTAGGGGACATGAATATCCCCGTTGAGGTAACCTAGTGTTATACGAAGATTCTCCGGTTTCATGTCATTCGTAAGAAGTTTGTTAATAAGACTTGATCAGCCTTGTTGATGAATTCCTTTTGACAGGGATGAGATGGATGAATTTAGTACACAAAATTCTTTGTACCCACCTTTTACTTTCTGTTACTTAGAATAAACAAAGAAAAATACTATTATTTTTCTGTTTTCTGAATTATCCGTGCAATAAAAAAATGAACAGAAAATAAAAGTTCTCCAAATGCCCTGAAAATTTAGTATGATTTTTTCTAGAATATTTAAGAATTTTTGGCAATAAAAACACATCAGGGGGTGCACCAGTGGGCCACAAGCCCACAGGGCGCACCCACCTCCCTGGGCACGCCTACATGGCTTATGGGTCCCATGTGGGCCCCCCTCACTTATGCCAGCACCAATTCACTTCGTCTTCCTCCATAAAAAATCCCACCATTGCTCAAACCCATGTTCTAGCTCATTTTGCTGCAATTTTCGATCACCTTGCTCAGAGCTTTGTTTCCGAAACTGTTTTGGGGGATTGTTCATCGGTAGGTGACTCCTCCAATGGTCCAATTAGTTTTTGTTCTAGGGCTTTATATATTACAAATTTTGCTGCTGTGGTGACCTTGTTCTTGAGTTTGCATGTCAAATTTATATGGTCCAAAGTAGTCTTGTTGCATGATATAGCCTCTAGACACTTGTGGGAGTGGTTGATATCAATATTGTTGAGTTTTGTTCACTTTTATTTTGAGTCACTAAAAACTTCAGAAAATTTCAAAGGAAAGAAAAACCATGAGCAGGTGGTTAAGGGGTTCTTCAAGCCGGAATTCAGAGGGAAATGAGAATGAAGAGAAGAATAAGCCCAACTACAAGCTTCCTTGCGCTGCGGAGGTTCGGCCATGTGAATGGCCAAGTGATGTATTCGTGAGGGAGGCTAGAATTTATGATGATTTCTACTATTTGGCGGAGAATGTCGGCATCACTGCCTTCCTCCAAGATAAGTGTGACCAATACCTCCTACTCATTAATACCCTCATGCAAAATTTTCACTTTCATTCTGGGAAGCATCCTCCCATGGTAGAATTTCACTTGTATGATGTGCCTAACCGAATGACACTTTATGATTTTTGCTATGTTTGCAAATTACCTTATGAGGGCAACATCAGTGAACCACGTCCTAGAGACGTGGAGTACTTTATTGCTGAAACTACTATGGGGGAAGAGAGGGGGTGTCGGAAGCAATAGTAGCTAGCTTACATTTTTCTGGTTTTACGCTATTACTCATTATTTGCTGGGGGATGTTTGATTGTCCGTGGGGAGAGTCGAGGCCTTAATGCCCCTGACCTTACTATTTTTTGCCAGGCTTTATATTGTGATAGAACTTTTAGTTTGGGCGCTATTGTTGCTCGGCGGCTAAAGACAAACCGCTCGAAGGGCCCTATCTTTGGAGGTATCTATGCCTCCCACCGTGCTAGACATTTTGAGATACCCATTAGGCTTGACGAGGAGGAGGAGATGTTGTTACCCAGTAAATATTTAAACTATGCTAGTATGGTAGCACACGATTTTATTAAGAAAGACGATGACAAACGACTCCTCTACAACCTAGTAGTTAGTAAGGGTACTTGTGAGACTATTGCTCTGCATGCACCTTCTTTGTTTGATATTTATTCAGGTAGGTACACTATTATGCCCGAGGACTTCTATAGATTTTGGGGTCTTTCACAACCGCCAGCACCTGAGCCGGCACCAGTTCCTGATCTGTATCAGGACCCTATTTATCAGTGGGAGCCATATGAGCTCGCCAACCAGTGGAACCCTCGGGACCCCCCAGAGCATCTAGGAGAGGGTTATTTCAAGCCGTTCCCTAGACCAACTTAGGCCAAAATCCTAAGCTTGGGGGAGTACGTATTTCTCACCGACATTACATTCACGTTCACACATTCATTCAAATTGTTGCTTTCTTCTTGTGTGTTTGAAAAAGTTTGAGAAAATCCCAAAAAATAGTTCTCACTTCTTTCTAGTTTTTCTTTTCAGTTTATTTAGTAGTAGTATTAAAAAGAAAACCCAAAAAGATTTCTCGTCCTTCTTTTGCTTGTTGGGAGCTTTCCCATGTAAATAGTTTTTCTCGTTTTCGTTTTACTTTCTTTAGAAAAACATAAACTCCAAAAATATTTCAGTATGTTTCTTTGAAATTCTTTTATTTTCTTTTGGGTCGAAGAGAGAAGACCATGATGAAAATGTTGAGTGGCTCTCATATGCATTATTGTTGATCTAACAAAGAGCCCATATTAACGTGTCTTCTACTTTGAATAAATGTTTGCATATTCCAGCTTAGTTCAGTGCACGTGAACTCTTATTATTATCCACACCATTCAGTCGTGCAAGTGAAAGGCAATAATGACGATATATGATGAAATGATTGAGATAGAGAAAAGCTGGTACGAACTCGACCTATTTTGTTTTTGTAAATATGATTAGCTCATCGTTGTTGATTCAGCCCATTATGAATGAGACATGTTTGCAATGACAATTAGAGATTATAGTTACTCATGCCATGCTTAATTAGCTAGGAGTGGATAATGGTTTATCTTGTGTGCCAGCATGCTTTTAAAATGGTTATGATTTAGTATGATAGGATGGTACCTTCCTTTGAATGATTCAAGTGGCTTGACTTGACACATGTTCATGCCTGTAGTTGAAACAAAAACAACATAGCCTCCACGATATTCATGTTTAGGGTGATTTATATCCTACTCATTCTTGCACTCAATGTTGGTTAACCTCAATGCATGTTTATGACAGTTGTCGCTCTCTAGTTGGTCGCTTCTCAATATATTTGCTAACTTTCACTTGTACTAAGCGGGAATACTGCTTGTGCATCCACTTCCTTAAACGCAAAGTTGTTCCATATGAGTCCACCATACCTACCTATATGCTGTATTTACCCGTCGTTCCAAATAAATTTGCATGTGCCAAACTCTAAACATTCAAATAATAATCTGTTTTGTATGCCTGAATCGCTCATGTAGCAACTGGGGGCTGTCTGTATCTTCCATGTTAGGTGGGTTATTCTCACGATGAGTGTTTATTCACTTTTCATTCACGAGAAAGTGGCTGGTATTCGGGATGCCCAGTTCCGTTCTCAAAATCGAATCAAAATATAATTATAAAACAAAACTCCCCCATGACTGTTGTTGGTATGGATGGTACGCATGGATTCGGCTAGCTGTAGAGTGTGATTATTGGTGGAGGGGGGTAAAAAATTTACCATTCTATTTGGGAACCGCCTATAATCTATCTAGCATGGAAGATAGTGAGATCTCTTGGTTGTTATGTTGAAAATGAAAGCATACCGCTCAAAATTATATTCATCTCTATTTTAAAAAGCTTGAGCCCTGGCACCTCTTCAAATCCCTGCCTCCTTCTACGAAGTGCCTATCTATTTGCTTTTATTGTTGAGTCATCATCTTCTTATAAAAAGCACTAACCGGGGAGCACCACTGTCATTTATATGCTTTGTTTTTAATTGATGTTAAGTATGAGTGTGACTAGATCCCTTTTGCCATGAATTATAATGTCTAGTCAGTCCTTGATCTTCAGGGGTGCTCTACATTTATATTTTGCGGTCTCAAAAAGGCTAGCGAGATACCATTTTGTCATATTATATCATGATTGTTTTGAAAAAATGTTGTCATCCGAGATTTATTATTATTGCTCGCTAGTTGATTGTGCCATTGATATGAGTAAATGTGAGACCTAAATGTTATTGTAAACCTGAATATTGGCTAGACATATTTGCAACAACAAGATCAAACAGAGTTTGTGAAAGTTTTTCTTTGTCACTTTCAGTTTGTCAATTAAATTGCTTGAGGACAAGCAAGGGTTTAAGCTTGGGGGAGTTGATACGTCTCCATTGCATCTAATTTTCCAAACTCTTTTGCCCTTTTTTGGACTCTAATTTGCATGATTTGAATGGAACTAACCGGGACTGGCGCTATTTTCAGAAGAATTGCCATGGTGTTGTTTTTGTGCAGAAATAGAAGTTCTCGGATTGACCTGAAAATTTACGGAGAATTTTTGTGGAATATATAAAAATACTGGCGCAAGAATTAACCAGAGGGGGTCCTAGACCTCCTCAGCCCTAACTCCAACTCTATATAACCCTATTTGTGGAGAGAGAAAATCAGAGAGAAGGATTTATCGCGTTTTACAATAAAGTGCTGCCGCTGCCTCCTGTTCTTCATTGGGAGAGCTGATCCGAGTCTGTTCGGGGCTCCGGAGAGGGGGATTCGTCACCATCATCATCACCAACCTTCCTCCATCACCAATTTCATGATGCTCACTGCCGTGGGTGAGTAATTCCATTGTAGGCTTGCTGGACGGTGACGGGTTCGATGAGATTTATCATGTACTCGAGTTAGTTTTGTTAGGGTTTGATCCCTAGTATCCACTATGTTCTGAGGTTGATGTTGCTATGCTTAATGCTTGTCACTAGGGCCCGAGTGCCATGATTTCAGATCTGAACCTATTATGTTTTCATGAATATATGTGTGTTCTTGATCCTATCTTGCAAGTTGTAGACACCTATTACGAGTTATGATCCACATACCCCAAGGTGACAATAATTGGGATTCTTTCTGGTCATTATTGTAGTTTGAGGAGTTCACGTATTCACTAAGTGCTAATGCTTTGTTCCGGTTCTCTATGAAAAGGAGGCCTTAATATGCCTTAGTTTCCATTAGGACCCCGCTGCCATGGGAGGGTAGGACAAAAGATGTCATGCAAGTTCTTTTCCGTAAGCACGTATGACTATATACGGAATACGTGCCTACATTATATTGATGAATTGGAGCTAGTTCTATGTCACCCTAGGTTATGACTGCTACATGATGAATATCATCCAACACAGTTATCATGGCCATTCCAATGCCTACGATCTTTCCACATATTGATCGCTAAGTTACTTTCGTCGCTACTGCTGTTACAATCACTACAAAACTACTATTATTACTTTTGCTACTGTTACCATTACTTCCATTCTACTTTGATAGTATAAACCTTACTGCAGATATTAAGTCTTTTAGGTGTGCTTGAATTGAAAACTCAACTGCTAATACTCGCGAATATTCTTTGGTTGCCATTGTGTCGAATCAATAAATTTGGGTTGAATACTCTACCCTTGAAAATTATTGTGATCCCCTATACTTGTGGGTTATCAGTGTGTGACTTAATTCCATGTGTAGTAAATTCGAAGGAGTTGTCAAACATATTGGTGTCACGGCTTGGACACAGGCATGGAATGCCATGGTATTTAAATTCCAAAACAATAAAAAATGACCAGAAATACATGAAACCTTGCTTGGCGTAATGGCATGCCACCAAGATGCCGTGGTAAAAATATTGGTGTGTTTGACGAAAGTTTGGACACACACCCCTCACAAGCCAGAGCTACTCACTAGAAGGCTCGTGGTTCCGAGAGGACACAATGCATCTTTGATGATAAACCGGTGATAGCTTCCTCTTATGGCCTTTGAAAAAATATTACAGTTAACGTGCACTAATACAACTACCATGCCAAAATTTGGAAAATTTCAGGGGTCATTTGACCTTTTTAAGACATTAATGACCATAATTCAAATTTGAACTACATATACATGGAACAGCTAACCATAATGATTTAAAAAAAATCATATTTGTGTACTTGTATGCGAGTTAATTCCATTTGCAGTATATTGCAATATTCTCGAACATATTGGTGTCACGGCTTGGAGATAAAGCATCGAGTGCATGCCATGGAATTTATATTCCAAAAAAATCAAAAATGATTAGAAACACATGAAACCTTGCTTGACGTAATGGCATGGCACCACGACGGTGTTGTAAAAAATTGTCTTGTTTGACGAAATTTGGACACACACCCCTCACAAACCGGCACAACTCACTAGAAGGGGGTGGTTCTGAGAGTACACAATGCATGTTTGATGACGAACTGGCGATAGCTTCCTCTCGTGCCCTTCAAAAAATTTCTACAGTTAACATGCACTAATGCAACTGTCATGTCAAAATTTGGAAAATTACAGGGGTCGTTTAACCTTTTTAAGACATTTAAGTGATTTTCTCGCCATTTAAAGATCGTAATTCAAATTTGAACTACATGTACATGCAACACCTAACCATAACGGTTTGAAAAATCATATTTGTATACTTGTTGTGTGCGAGATAATTCCATGTGCAGTAGATTGGAAGGAATTTTCAAACATATTGGTGTCACGGCTTGGACACATGCATGGAGTGCCATGGTAACACAAAATAAGTATTCGCCCCTTATATGAGGAAAGAAAATTTAAATATATGGCAAGACAACCAGGCCCCACACAATAGGCACTCTATTTCGTGCCTCGAGGTTTCGAAGGTGAGTGGCGTGGGTTATTAATCAGACGCGGTTCTGTATTCGAAACCGTCAGCTATTAAGTTCACACACAACTTCTGTTGCGGGAATCGTGTGCAATTCAAACTACAGTACTCGTAAATTCTGGCGACCGGCGTGTGTACTGTTCCCGTTGATCTAGATTCTGGCCGCCAATAAATACTACCCTATACATCCTCACCTCGCTCGCCCTCTCTCTCTCACACACACACCTAGATCTCTGCCATGGCATCACATATCTGCCTATGCGCCAACGAGGAGGTGCCCCCCCTCCCCCCCCGAGGACGCTCAGTCCAAGAGAAGCGGCAAGGAGGACCCCTACGGGCCGCCGCACGAGGTTGCGTCAGACCCCTCAACATTGGAGTGGTTTTGGGGCCAGTACAATATTTGTCTATGGAAATCATTGCCGTCGGCTAAGAAAGCCAGGTACAATGGCATATTTATCCCTAAGTGGTTTTGGTGATTGATGATAATGCATTTGAGGACTAATCGTGTGCATTGAGCATTTCAGATATCTCATGTCTAGGCACAAGATGATTTGGTGCCCCTCAGAGCCTATCGAAGACGGTGTTTCTCTATGTTTCTTTTTGGTGGATTTGAGTCGTAGGAAAGCCGTACTATTAAGAGGGGATCCTCTTTGGAAAGGTTAGGGTGGTGTCGTGGTTTTGTCATGGCAGATGTCCTAGTGAAAGGACTTAGTCATGGAGCCATCACGACGGGTTAGCGTAAAGGGGTTTAAAGCGGACAAGGGACACAAGGAATTATACTGGTTCGGCCGCTTACGATGAAGGTAAAAGCCTACTCCAGTTGTGATGGAATTGCTAGGGTTTCGGTGACCAAGGAGTGAATCCGCTTTGCCTGGCTCTCGAGTTATTGTCTGTTGTCGCTAAACTGCCACAGGGTCATCCGTTTATATACACAGGTTAACGCTCGGTGGTTTACACAATCCCGAAGCCGGCTCATACACGTGCCTAGCTCGGTTTCTACCTTTCCTTGCTTTACAACATAATTTACATATCCTATGGCGGTTTATGTCTATGGGCCCTAATCCGCGTTCGGGCCCTGGGCCTTCCTGTTAGATCTCCTCTATAAAGCGCCATACTTCTTGTCTTCATGGGCTTCAAACATGACTAACTCATTGTGGGCATAACCTGGCCCCTCATGGCCGGTTTATATTTTAGAGTAATATCCCCAACATTAGGCCCCAGATTGATTTGAACTTGTTCATGTCAATCTTCAACACTTAGAAAATTCCTCCTTCAATACCTTCGCATAAATTTTGTAAATCGCCATGATGTCATCCTCCAAGATTGTAATAAACCGCCATGATGTCACCTGTTATTAAAAATTGTATGTCTCACCTTCATTAATGAAACTCCGACAATCGAGGCGACCGCTCTGTCACAAATCCAATTTTTTTGGCTCCTGGATTTTCGCGCCTATCACTTATCCCTTCGCCTTATAAATAAGACCGAGAGGTCCTTTCCATTTTTCCCCTCTTGCCTCCTTGCTTCTTCTTCCTCGCGCCGACTTGACCCGTACGCGCAGCCGTCATCATCAAGCTCCGCCCTCGTCTTCACCTCCGGCTGCTACATCAACCTGAACGTTCCAGACAAACTGCTTCAACAGCTTCAGTAAGTTCCTCTTCCCTTCCTCTGTAGATCCGCTAGGGTTCTCACGACTTCGTAGAAGCTTCATGGCGTTCTACCCTTGTTATTCATTAGATCCTATATGATAGACTTCAAACTTGATGTTCTTTTGTGCGGTAGCAATGACAGTCCTTATTTTGCTTATCAAATCATGCCTTTTGTGTATAAAAACCAATCTAGGACTTTGCGAACTGCTCAAGTACCAACTTTTAGGTCTAAATCTTTTCCTTTTCCTGACATGCGGTAGATCCAAAATTCCAATGTGAAACCTGTTTTTCCTCACATAGTCATTTTTGCTTCAGATCTGTACTTTCATTGTCTGCGTACGCGGTTTATCCTTTAGAAAATAATCTGTCATATGCCATTAGTCCCCTTGTAAACCGCCAATCATTTTACAATTTATAATAGCATCAACCTCCGGTTTGAACGATTTTGCATGCTTGAATACCCTTTCATTAACCTTCTACGCTTTATGCTTGCCAACCATGAGTCTTATACCGGCATCAATCTTTTTCCAGCTCATCAATCGAAATGGCCAAACAATTTTATGCTTGTAACTGGGTCCCTTCCCGGGTTACTAAAGAGCAGTTAGATGGATGCATCAGAACTGGCGCTTTACCAAAATGAAGCAAAATCCACTGGCGCATTCCTGGTCTAGAAAATCCTCCTACCCCTAAGGACGGCGAGGTAGTGGTATTTGTTGATCACATGAGCCATGGTTTTAAACCGCCCAGATCCAAGTTTTTTTGTGATGTGCTTGCCAGCTTCCAGATCCACCCTCAAGATATTGGACCCAACTCTGTGTCCAATGTTTGCGACTTTCAAGTGTTTTGTGAGGCCTATCTGCAAGAAGAGCCAACCGTTGAATTGTTCCAGGATTTTTTCTATTTGAACCGTTGTACTGAATTTGTAGACGGGCCCAACACTGAACTTGGCGGCGTCTCCATTCGGAAAAGGAAGGACGTCAGCTTCCCTCACGCCAAACTTCATAGTCATCCTAAGGATTGGAACCAGACTTGGTTCTACTGTAAGGATACTTCCCTTGAAGATGAGCACCCTCTGTCGGGTTATCGTGCTCACCGGCTTACCAACACACATCCATTTCCGCAATGGTTGACTGCCAAGGAACGAGCCACATACGCACCACAACTCGCCAAGCTCAGAGCTTTCATGGCTAACGGTTTGACATGAGTTGACTTTGTTCATTGCTTGATATCTTGGAGTATTTTATCGTTAAGCCGTCGCCCTGGTTTAATGTGTGAGTATATAGGAGACTCAAAAGATCCTCAACGGCATATTGATATTCAGCTAACAGAGGCTGAAGTTACTGAATATGTTAAGAAAATACTGAATGAATCGGAGATTGTCTGCAGCAAGACCGGGTTAAGTCCCTTCTATACCTTGAATAAACCGCCAGCTGTAAGAATCGCCTCACTCCTGCTTATACTTTGATATTCTTAACTGTGTAATCTTTTATATCCTTTGTCAATCTTTTAATAGGGTGACGACCCATTTTGCAAGAAGAAACGTCAAGATAAACCGGCCAAGACCCCTCGACCTAAGACGTAGGTTGTCAAGAAACCTGCCAAGAAGAAGGCAGCTGAGTCCACCGGGTTGAACCTCGATGATGATCTTGATAATCCGTCCTCAGAGGTAGAACTTGACTCTCTTGGTTCGTTTTTCATACAACTCATTGACAATGATTATTATCAGGATGACGCAGAAGGCAGCCAAGCCGATGATGCAGAGGTAATTATCCTTTCCTCCGGTTCAGACCCTCTGCCAACACAAAAAATCCGTCAAGCAATCCGAAAAGTAAGATTTTCTCACCCCCTAGCTCACTTGGACCCACACTTTGTTTTGAAGAAGCAGCAACACGAAGCTCGCCGCACAACTCGGCACAGCGGCCAAGTAGTCACTTCAGCCGGTTTATCAAACACTCCGGTTCAGAAACGTCGATCTGAGGTCTCACACACTTCCGATACTTCTTATCCCAGGGCGGGTTATTTCCAACAACCTCTTAATCCATCCGATTCAAATTATCAGGGAACACCTTATTCATCTTCTGGCGAGTCAACGGCCACACAACTCCCTCCTCTTAAGACTGTTCCTGGGTAAATACTTTAAACTTACTCCTTTTGACTCTTTATACCTACATGTTATACTGACCTTTATATCTTTTTCTATCAGAGCCAAGGCCAGACCCAGCAAGAAAGCTCGAGGAGATAAACCGCTTGATGACCATGTGGTTATTGAACCAAAAGGAACAAATGCTACTGCCATGTTTGATGATCCGCCGCCTCAAGATCATGACTTTGTTGTTGAGCAAGTAGAAGTTGATGCGACAGGCCATGCTGATAAACCGACAAGCCCGGTCCGCACTGATGATAAACCGTCCAGTCCGGCAAGGGAATTGATAAATCGTCAACTCCAGTCAAGGCTGCTGGTGACAAGGAAGATGAATTATGATTACTGGTGTTGGCCACACCACCCCTGGCAATCCTGCTGCGTTATCAAAGAATAGTGCCAAGGAAGAACTTTATGCTATGGGCAAAGGCAAATGGAGCACAGACTTGTCTATGCCCAAGAACTTCATTCTGTTTTTTTAAACTGTCTGTACACAAACCGCGACTACGAAGCCGGTTTTAGTGAATCTGATGAAGGAGCGATATGAGGTAACTACATAAACGTTTCTCTCTTATGTCCAATTTCCAGTACCAACTCCAGTAGCCCCCAAGGGCCGATTTATGATGCCAATCTAAACCGGGACTTTGTAATCTCTCAAGTTTGCATGCTTAGCCTCCAAGGGTCGGTTGATCTTTTTAAGATGAACCGATAGTTTAGAATTGTAATATTTTAACTATCGCCCGTGTAGTCCCCAAGGGCCAGTTTATCTTTCCAAGCTGAACTAGGACTTTAACCAATGTTACTTTGAGAAAACGTACATTAGCCCCCAAGTGTCAAGAATAATACTTGTATTGTGCTTGGGACTTGTAAAAAATTTCTGATAATCGAGCAAATAGTCATTAGCCCCCAAGTGCCAAGTGTATAACTTGTTATGTGCTTGTTACTTCCAATATTCACTGCCATCTCATAATATGTCTTTCTGTTATGGGCTGAACTGAGCAAAAAGGAAGCCCAAACCGCTGACCTTCAAGAAAATATCAAATCCCAGCAAGCAGAAACCTGCAAAGCCAAAGAGGAACAGACCAGTGCCTTAACAACCATGGAGAAGCTGAAGGAAACTTTGAAGAAGGAATGGCGGATTGGGGCATAGAAAGAATTGCACTACAAAAGAGAGCTGAAGACGCAGAAATAGCCCTTAAACCGGTGGTCGAAGAGCTGACCGGCTTAAAGCGGCAGATAAATGCCATGACCTCTGCTGTGTTTGGTAAGTATCCTCATCTGAAGTTTTTTCAATATACATTATCTCATTAGTTGCCGGTTTACTGATGCTTGCAATGACACATGCAGATGAAGCTGAAGGTTGCCTATACTCTGATAGAGTAGTCATATTCCGGAGCTCAACGGGCCATCTGCACTACTGCTCATAACAAACCGCCTCCAACTTTGATAAAGGAAACCATTGAGAAACTGTCAATGTTGCCTTCCCGGTTGGACGAGCTAAAAAGATCAGCTGCAAGGTCAGGTGTGCTGACTGCCCTAATCCGGGCTAAGGCATGGATACCGGATCTTGAATCATCGAATATAGGCAGCGACTATCCTGGCGTAAAGGAGGACGGTTCCGAGTTTAACAATGATGATCTTCGAAGATTGACAAGGGAAATGCGCCCCTCAGCGAGCAAATTGGCTGAGGAAACATATCTCTCTCACTATCAGCCGGTTTATGATTCTGATCATAACAGATATCCTGCGCCAACACATGATGTAGAAGATCTTATTCTGCCAATCCGTAAGCACACCTATGCCCCTGATGTTGACCCCTCAAACCTTATAAGTGATGAAGCTGTGTTCCAAGCCTTAACTGGAATCGATTGGTGTAACACCCTGGATGTAACTTTCCCTATTTGTACTCCAACTCTTGCCGTTTCCGGCGTTAAGTTATATTTATTTCTCAGGTTCGGGTCTTTGTCTCCGTGTGTTGTTTTCTTTGCCATGCATCTCATATCATGTCATCATGTGCATTGCATTTGCATACGTGTTGATCTCATGCATTCGAGCATTTTCCCCGTTGTCCGTTTTGCATTCCGGCGCTTCGTTCTCCTCCGGTGGTCATTTCTAGCTTTCTTTCGTGTGTGGGGATTAAACATTTCCGGATTGGACTGAGACTTGCCAAGCGGCCTTGGTTTACCACCGGTAGACCGCCTGTCAAGTTTCGTATCATTTGGACTTCGTTTGATACTCCAACGGTTAACCGAGGGACCGAAAAGGCCTCGTGTGTGTTGCAGCCCAACACCCCTCCATTTTGGCCCAAAACCCACCAAACTCTGCTCCATGTCCTAGAGAGTTCGATCACGATTGCGTGGCCGAAAACCGCACCTCATTTGGACTCTCCTAGATCCACTTATGCCTATAAATACCCCCCCCCGTTTTCGGATCTCTTCTTCCTCCCCGAAACCCTAGTAAAAAAAATAGATCCCTGCACCGACGGACGTGTCCGCCCCTGGCCGGACAGCGTCCGCCGCCGCCCGCGCCCAACCGGGCATTGCCACGTGGCCCTCGCCACTC
>NC_057806.1:133195600-133202030 GCF_018294505.1 Triticum aestivum
CCCGTCGCCGGCGGGCCTTGCTCCGGCCGCCGCCGACCCCGTCGTCCGGCAGCCCTCGCCAGCACCGACTCCCTCCTCGCCGGAGAGCTTCAGTGAACAGTGCCGGCCGCGCCTCGGTTTTCGTGCGAAACCCTAGATCTAATCCGAGAGGTTGATTTTTTTTGCCAAGTCCCAGGAATTTTCACTTCATATGCTCCTGTTCGAGGCCTCGTAACTTTGCATCCGTAGCTCCGATTTGGGCTTGTAGTATATCAAAATGTTCGTCTCGACGAGTACATGATTTCATTCCATTGCATCATTTTCATTTGAGCTCATGGTGATGCCCAAAATGCTGTTAGAAGGAGGCTTCATGAGTTAATTGTCAGATCTGCTAGTTCATCTTAGACTTTTGTCATTTTTGCCATGATTATTGTGTGCATGCTATGCCTATGAGTCCTGCATATGTTTTGTTAAGGATTTTGTCTTCTTTCCAGAGGTGCAACCCATGAATTTTTAGGATGTGTGTGGTGACTTGTGCAAGATTGCAAAGTGAGGCACCCGGGAAATCTGTTTTCAGAGACTTAGTTGTTTTCACCAAGTCTGAGATTATTTAGTTCATGATGCCATAAGTTCAGCTTGTTTCCTAGTGATCCGTGCCTCTTTTGAGGCTGATAAGTAAGGAGTTTTGTTAATCATGTTATGCTCTATCCATCCATGTCTTTTTTTGCAATTTTGGAGCACCTTAGCTTGAGTCAATCAAGCTCTACTTTTGCTTCATGGTGAATCTGGGCAGATCATCAACTCGTTTGTGATTTTGCCGGCGTTGTTGTAGTTGATCCATGCATGCTATGTCATTGTTCTTGCCATTTATAGCTAGCATTTTGTGCCTTATTAATGGATGTATGCTTTCCTTGCCATGAATTGCACCGTGGTGAGTGCATCGAGCTCGTTTACATGCCTTCGTGAGTTATATTTCAGCATGTCTCAGTTTTCACTAAGTCTGAAAACTAATTATGTTTTTGCTATGTTCGTGTGCTCGTTAGTATATTTTGTGATCCCTTTTGGCCCCAGGTCACTTTGGGTATTTTGTTAAGCTTGTTGAGTAGCTCCATTCCATGTTCTTATTTATCATAATCAGGTCATGTATCATGTTGTTTTGCTGCTCCGAAGAGGGCTTCGTGATCTGAAATTTCAGACAAGTGTTAATTTCACTAAGTCTGGAATCTGTTTTGCATTTGCGTTTTTCCCATGCTTGTTTGAACCTCATAATGGATGAATTGGCCGTGGCTCAGTGCTAGTCTTTTGTTAAGCATCTTGTGTGCATCCCTGCCATGTATTTTGTTGTCATTTTTGGTGGCTGTAGCATGTTCATTGCATTGCATTTAGATGCCTACTTGCTGTAAATCGCAGACCGGTGTCATTCTTAAAACGCTTGCCATTTCCAAACCGTAACTCCGATTCCGATGATCTTTATATCGTTTTCAAGCGATTTCATCTCATCTTCCCAGTGGAACCCTTGGAATTCCAAGTTGAGGCCAGGTTCATGCATTTCCTGTCATATCTTGCATTTTGCATCCCGCATCGCATCCCGCATAGCATATCTTCATTTCATCATATTGCTTGGTCGTGCACGTGGTTGATTGTATCCTTGTTGCTTGTTTGTTTTGTTTGGGTAGAGCCGGGAGACGAGTTCGCTACCGAGGAGCCCGTTGAGTATGCTTGTGAGGATCCAGTCAAGTCTGACAACTGTGCAGGCAAGATGATCATACCCTCGAAATCACTACTATCTTTGCTATGCTAGTTTGCTCGCTCTTGCTATGCCAATGCTACAATGCCTACCATTTGCTTGTCAGCCTCCCAATTGCCATGTCAAACCTTTAATCCACCTTGTCCTAGCAAACCGTTGATTGGCTATGTTACCGCTTTGCTCAGCCCCTCTTATAGCGTTGCTAGTAGCAGGTGAAGATTGGAGGCTGTTCCTTGTTGGAACATCATTTATTTACTTGTTGGGATATCATTATATTGCCATGTTATCTTAATGCATCTATATACTTGGTGAAGGGTGGAAGGCTCGGCCTCTTGCCTAGTGTTTTGTTCCACTCTTGCCGCCCTAGTTTCTGTCATATCGGTGTTATGTTCCCGGATTTTGCGTTCCTTACCGGTTGGGTTATAATGGGAACCCCTTGATATTTCGCCTTGATTAAAGCTTGTCCAGCAATGCCCAACATTGGTTTTACCATTCGCCACCTAGCCTTTTCTTTCCCTTGGGTTCTGCAGACTCAAGGGTCATCTTATTTTACCCCCCCCCCCGGGCCAGTGCTCCTCTGAGTGTTGGTCCGACCGAGTAGACTGAGGGGCCACCTCGGGGCAACTTGCGGGTTGGTTTTACTCGTAGGATGTCTCATCTGAGTGTGCCCTAAGAAAGATATATGTGCAGCTCCTATCGGGATTTGTCGGCACATTCGGGCGGTGTTGCTGGTCTTGTTTTAACCTGTCGAAGTGTCTTGAGTTACCGAGATACCGAGTCTGATCGGAACGTCTTGGGAGGAGGTCTATTCCTTCGTTGACCGTGAGAGCTTGTCATGGGCTAAGTTGGGACTCCCCTGCAGGGATTGATCTTTCGAAAGCCGTGCCTGCGGTTATGGGCAGATGGGAATTTGTTAATGTCCGGTTGTAGATAACTTGAACCCTAACTAATTAAAATGAATCAACTGAGTGTGTTACCGTGATGGCCTCTTCTCGGCGGAGTCCGGGAAGTGGACACGGTGTTGGAGTAATGTTTGCGCAGGTTGCCCTCCAGCTTCTCGCTCGTGCTTTGCCTCCTCTTCTCGCTCTCTTTTGGGAATAAGATAGCCACCATACTTGCTAGCCGCTTGCTGCAGCTCCACATATATGTTTACCTTACCCTTCCTATAAGCTTAAATAGTCTTGATCGCGAGGGTGCAAGATTGCTGAGTCCCCGTGGCTCACAGATTGTCAGGACCCCGACTCGATGTCACATCGATCTAGCTGGTAACACCTCATATCACTTTGCGGCCTCACGCACGGTATCCCCACGGGTGTCGTCTTACCTTTTCCCGGGACCGTTTGCGCCTTTTGGCTCACGTATATGATAGTGTCGCTAGCATCCATATGATAAAGAGCCCGGGCTGACATGACTAGTCGTAAACCCAAAGTGGCACAGACTTACAGGGACAGGCATCCATGACCCAGCTTCGAACGTGTCGGTCATCAGCAAGTGGGTCCGGGCTGTAGCACTGGGCTAGCAGGACTCCGGTAAACCGGGCTGTAGCGGGCTAACAGGACTCCGGTACTCAAAGCGTGACATTTCCCCGAAGGGACAGACACAGGAACGAAGAAGGACACATGCCGGCCAGCGTAAGTGTTCCAGAGCAGTAGCAAGCTACCATGGCTCAGCGGTAACACTAGGAGACATTTCCCGGTAAGAGAGGCTACTAAAGATAAACAACTAGATAGTCAGATCCCACACATACCAAGCATTTCAATCATACACACAATATGCTCGATATGTGCAAATACAACGAAGCATCACAACATGACTCTATGACACAAGTACTTTATTTAAGGCTCAGGGAGCCATACATATCATACACATAGGTACGGGTCTCACGACCCAACATACAAGTCATACAGTCATACAAGCCAACAGCGGAAGTACTTTGTCTGGGTACAGACAACTAGTAAAATAAAAGAGGCTTGGAAGCCTAACTATACTACGTGGTCCATCACAAGCTCAGGGTCACCACCTGGGTCTTTAGCCTACTCGTTGATGTCAACGTCTACATAGAACCCATCAGAAGGGGTTGCAGCGTCTTCTGTAAAAAATGTAGATTATAGCAACATGAGTACAAAGGTACTCAGCAAGACTTACATCAGATCCTACATACATGCATAGTATCAAGAAGGGTTGGTGGAGTTATTGCAGCAAGCCAGCTTTGACTCATGGCTAGACTATCCTACGATACTCCATGTTGAAATAGTTTTGCGCACACGAGTCCACTACTCACCACTTCAATACACTACCGAGGATCCACCTCCGTCTTCCTACGGAAGAGCCATCCTCGGCACTCACACTTATCTTGAGGCTTTTAATAGTATCCATTTACTTGTCTATGAACTGTATAGGCAACCAAGTAGTCCTTTACCGCGGACGCGGCTATTCGAATAGATCATGTTAACCCTGCAGGGGTGTACTTCTTCATACATGTTTCCACCACTTAGCGTCTGCACACGACATGTGCTCGGCAGACTTCAAGCGAAAGCTGACGTGGGTGTAGACCACGACCTACCTAAACACTTAAGCCTCTAGTCCAGGTTTATCGCCTATTCAGGTTCCATCCGCAGGGAGTCCGGCTGAGGTTTCCCATACGGCCCCGAACGATGTGAACAGGGTTCCCGAGATACCTAACGGGTATTCGGTACACCCGGCCACGTACCTACCGCATCACAGCCCACCCCTACGGTCAGCGCTGTCCACGGCCTCCAGTAGGCTACAAACACCAGAAACTACTTGCAACTCCTGGACAGAGAGCTAGGGTGAATAAGAAGTCGAGCGGGGTCATGTTTCAGGGCCCAATGTATGGTAGTAGCTGATTCTTAAATCACACATACAGATCTCAGTGCTTAAGGTCGGCTTCAATGAAACAACCCACCATGTACTCCTACATGGCCTCTCATCGATACCTTTACCAAATCGTGTTCACCACACCACTCTCATTACCGACGTAATCATTTCACTCCAGCCCATCACCCAGATGAACCAGACCTGACACGACTCTAAGCATAGCAGGCATAGCAAGGTAGGAACAACACATACATATGGCTCAATCAACTCCTACACATGCTAGTGGGTTTCATCTAGTTACTGTGGCAATGACAGGTCATGCAGAGGAAATGGGTTCAACTACCGTAGCACACAACAGTTTGAATCGCGTTGTCTTAATGCAGTAAAAGAGAGCAGGAGCGAGAACATGGGATTGTATCGATATGATCAATTGGTTGGTTGCTTGCCTGATGGTTCGTTGCACGGATACGGCTCTTCGCTAGGGTAATCAGGGTACTCTTCGGGGACGGAACCTGCCGCAGAGAGCACCGGTACACAACATTACCAAACAATATGCAACAATATGATGCATGCATGAAACATGGCAATATGAGTGTGTTGGGCTAATGCAACTAAAACCAGAAGGGTTTGAGCAAATTTGAATCAAAGATTCAAATTTCAAATTCAAATATGGCCTCTTTAAGTGCTTTTCCTTGTTCTGATTAAAACATCAATTTAACTTGTTTGATCATGCATGAAAATAGTACAGATGGATAGATTGGATTTTTCTGATCATTTTTCATATATAATTTGTCCAATTTGGAGTTACAGAATAAAAGTTATGAATTTTTGAAGTTTAAATAATATTCTGGAATTTCCTGATTTAATTTAAATCCAGAAATTCAATTACTGCGTCAGCCTGACGTCAGCATGACGTCAGTGGTCAACTGTGGCTGGTTGAAGTCAAACCTGACGTGTGGGGGCCACACGTCAGTGACAGGGGGGGGGGTTAAACAGATTTAAATTAATCCTAATTACTAATTAGTGGCGCTGGGGCCCACTGTCAGTGTCAGGGGGGGTTGACTAACAGTAGTTAGCGCTAACCTAACCACCTGGCCGATAGGGCCCACGCGTCAGTGACCCTGGGGGGTCAAACCCCAGGTCGGTCAAGTCAAACCCCACCGGCGACATGACGCCGGCGAGATCCGAGACGGCGGCGAGAGTGCTTTTTGCCATTCCGGCGACCAAATGGACGGCGGAAGGCATCTACGTGTTGCTGAGGCTGAGCCGCGTCTATTGGTGGTGGTGGTTGGGCTCGGGGTGGCCGGAGTTGACGGCGGCGAGCTCGGCTGCGGTGGCCGGAGTTCGGGTGCGGTCGGGATCAGTGTTGCAGGGGGTTTGGGGAGGCGTTGGTGCGTTCTACGTGCTCCTGGTGATGTGTGGAGCACGATGGCGAGCTCAGTTGGGCGCTACGGCGACCGTGGCCACGACGGCGACATCGCCGGCGGCGTGGAGCTCTCGGTCGATGTGGAGCTGGGGCCTAGAGGTCGGGAGAGACCAGGGAAGAAGGGGAAAACGCTCCGGGGGCTCACCGCGGTTGCAGTGGGCGTCGAAGCGGGCTCGAGGACGCGCCGGAGACGACGAATTTGACGGCGACGGTGGTCGGATTCCGAAGAGGGGAACGGCGACGTGGCGGCGATGCAGGGCTTCCGGGGAGCTGTGGAGCGGTGGGGAGGAAGAAGGAGTTGTGGCGGAGCTTCTGAGCTAATTGGGGGAGCGAGGGGTGGTCGGAGGCGGTGGCTATGGCGAACGGCGGCGACGGTCGTGTTCGGCCGTGTGAGAGAGAGAGCGAGGGAGAGGAAGGAGAGAGCCAGGGAGAGTGAGAGA
>NC_057806.1:133204978-133218013 GCF_018294505.1 Triticum aestivum
GCTGGAGCAGACTGTTGTACCGGGCGAGGCGCCTGGAAAGATGGCCTCGGTGTGAACCTGGGTGGCAGGGCGGTGTTGGGTACCCACACGCGGCGCTTCTGAGGACCAGCACCGGATGAGGAACCCGTGTCACGTCCATGCTTGCGTGTTGCGTCATAATCAGTCTGACCAGTTTCAGCACTGATGGCTTTGTTGACAAGTTTCGAAAAAGATGTGCACTCATGCAGACGGAGGTCGCGGCGAAGCTCAGGACTAAGGCCCTTACGGAACCTTGCTTGCTTCTTGGCGTCCGTAGACACTTCCTCAGTTGCATATCGGGCGAGATTACCAAACTCTCTGCTATAAGCATCCACAGAAAGTCGGCCTTGGATGAAACTGCAAAATTCTTCACGTTTACGGTCCATGAGACCCTCCGGAATGTGATGTTCACGGAAAGCCTCGCTGAATTCAGCCCAAGTTGTGACATGGCCCGCTGGGCGCATCGCTCCATAATTCTCCCACCATAGACTGGCGGGGCCTTCGAGATGATACGCAGCAAAGGTGACCTTGTCAGCCTCCGCTACCAGCGCGGAACGCAGCTTGTGAGAGATACTGCGAAGCCAGTCATCAGCGTCGAGAGGCTCGACGGAGTGGTGGAACGTGGGTGGATGCAATTTGATAAAATCACTAAGTGACACCACGTTAGCCCTCTGATGGTGTGCTGTATTCTGTTCAATACGCTCCAACAAACGGTTTGTCTCCTGCTTGTTTCTCTCAGCTTCCATCATCACCTCGGCTAGTGAAGGAGGATGAGGCAGATTTTCATTCCTGGCTTCACTGCCTTCGGCCTGCTCTTGAGAAGCAGGGTTGGCGCGCGTGTTGACCATCCTAGGTAAACAAGACAATGATTTAGTCAGAATGATAAAATTCCGACATAGGATACATAATGTAAGGAATAACTCGGAATGCAAGATGATCATCCGTATGACATGGTAGATACAGAAACTGCTTCTTTAATCCATCGTCATACACACCATACAAGGTTTAGTACAAGACCAAGCAAAGTACTAATACGGTGAAAGGAGGATTACATCTCATCGGAGGCATTCCAAGCTCCTATACATTATTTTTCTACACCTCCGGAAAGAGTACAAACTAGGACATATCCCACGAGTCACGCGAGACGATAGACGACACAGCTAGTGCGAACTAGGGATACTATCACTAACTCAGACCGATCCGTAGTAGTCCTCATAGAAGTCACCTCCATAGCCTGGAAGCTCAACATGTTCATCCGGAAACAGACGATCTCGCGGAGCTTGTGGACCATAGGGGCTAGGATGAGGTCTTGGACCAACAAACGGTGGCCTGCGGGGACCGCGAGGTGGGGTGATGCCTCCTACATCACGCCAAACCATCACGTCTGGCAGAGCAGATCTCACAGGATAGAGATCGCGCATATCTGAATATCCAGCTTGCACCGCCGGTGCGAACCGAGTCAAAGTGGCCCAGTGGTCAGCACGGGTATTGAAGAGCTCTAACCTTAAGGCCCGATTTTCACGGTCCTTATCCTCGAGCATCTCAGCAGTGGTGCGAGTTCGTGAATCCTCCTGAGTGGAGTCAGCATAGATAGCCTGGAGATACCCTTGTGCTCCCGGAAGTGATCCTGGCATATACCGGAAATCAGAGTCCCGAAATAGACCAGATCTGACTCGCATAATGGTCATCATGGAGTAGGCGGCATCCTGCACAGCCATCTCAATAGTAACTCCGAGTCCATAGGAGCAGTGAAGAGGCTCAGTGGATCCAGGATAAGATGGAAATATCCTGACAGTGGAGAGATACTGGCTTTGATTAAAATCTCGGAATTGCTCTTCGACCGTGTACTCGGGATACCAGCGATATCCAGCCTCAGTCATTACCCTGACCAACTTAGCAGTATGGACGGGTACATCTAGGCATCGAGTCAGGCGAACCACTTGATTGAGGTCGCGAGTGGCCATCTGAAAGCATGATCATAATGCAAAGGCATTAGAATTTCTAGCAAAATTTCGGCAGCATAACAGCTGTAAATGCTCAAAAAGGATATTGAGACATTTGACAAAGGATTTCGTACACACTCAACATCATTATATCAAAGTTCTGAAACCATGTTGGCAACATAATGTGGTAGTAGAACCGAACTAGGCTTGTATCCATCAAACCTATAAGGTACTACTGATTAGTAACACGTGATCCTGACAGAGAGAATAGATCTTAATTCCTTAACCCCCGGTGGAAGAATGGACTGACTCAGATCAGAATGTCATAAGATATAAGAAGTAAAAAGAGCCTTACGTTCCATCCCACAAACAATTCCCCTACATATAACTAAAGAATTTCTAGACTCAACATCGACCAGTTTGGCTTGGAGAACCTACAGGCAGTCCGGCTCTGATGCCAACGCTGTCAGGACCCCGACTCGATGTCACATCGATCTAGCTGGTAACACCTCATATCACTTTGCGGCCTCACGCACGGTATCCCCACGGGTGTCGTCTTACCTTTTCCCGGGACCGTTTGCGCCTTTTGGCTCACGTATATGATAGTGTCGCTAGCATCCATATGATAAAGAGCCCAGGCTGACATGACTAGTCGTAAACCCAAAGTGGCACAGACTTACAGGGACAGGCATCCATGACCCAGCTTCGAACGTGTCGGTCATCAGCAAGTGGGTCCGGGCTGTAGCACTGGGCTAGCAGGACTCCGGTAAACCGGGCTGTAGCGGGCTAACAGGACTCCGGTACTCAAAGCGTGACATTTCCCCGAAGGGACAGACACAGGAACGAAGAAGGACACATGCCGGCCAGCGTAAGTGTTCCAGAGCAGTAGCAAGCTACCATGGCTCAGCGGTAACACTAGGAGACATTTCCCGGTAAGAGAGGCTACTAAAGATAAACAACTAGATAGTCAGATCCCACACATACCAAGCATTTCAATCATACACACAATATGCTCGATATGTGCAAATACAACGAAGCATCACAACATGACTCTATGACACAAGTACTTTATTTAAGGCTCAGGGAGCCATACATATCATACACATAGGTACGGGTCTCACGACCCAACATACAAGTCATACAGTCATACAAGCCAACAGCGGAAGTACTTTGTCTGGGTACAGACAACTAGTAAAATAAAAGAGGCTTGGAAGCCTAACTATACTACGTGGTCCATCACAAGCTCAGGGTCACCACCTGGGTCTTTAGCCTACTCGTTGATGTCAACGTCTACATAGAACCCATCAGAAGGGGTTGCAGCGTCTTCTGTAAAAAATGTAGATTATAGCAACATGAGTACAAAGGTACTCAGCAAGACTTACATCAGATCCTACATACATGCATAGTATCAAGAAGGGTTGGTGGAGTTATTGCAGCAAGCCAGCTTTGACTCATGGCTAGACTATCCTACGATACTCCATGTTGAAATAGTTTTGCGCACACGAGTCCACTACTCACCACTTCAATACACTACCGAGAATCCACCTCCGTCTTCCTACGGAAGAGCCATCCTCGGCACTCACACTTATCTTGAGGCTTTTAATAGTATCCATTTACTTGTCTATGAACTGTATAGGCAACCAAGTAGTCCTTTACCGCGGACGCGGCTATTCGAATAGATCATGTTAACCCTGCAGGGGTGTACTTCTTCATACATGTTTCCGCCACTTAGCGTCTGCACACGACATGTGCTCGGCAGACTTCAAGCGAAAGCCGACGTGGGTGTAGACCATGACCTACCTAAACACTTAAGCCTCTAGTCCAGGTTTATCGCCTATTCAGGTTCCATCCGCAGGGAGTCCGGCCGAGGTTTCCCATACGGCCCCGAACGATGTGAACAGGGTTCCCGAGATACCTAACGGGTATTCGGTACACCCGGCCACGTACCTACCGCATCACAGCCCACCCCTACGGTCAGCGCTGTCCACGGCCTCCAGTAGGCTACAAACACCAGAAACTACTTGCAACTCCTGGACAGAGAGCTAGGGTGAATAAGAAGTCGAGCGGGGTCATGTTTCAGGGCCCAATGTATGGTAGTAGCTGATTCTTAAATCACACATACAGATCTCAGTGCTTAAGGTCGGCTTCAATGAAACAACCCACCATGTACTCCTACATGGCCTCTCATCGATACCTTTACCAAATCGTGTTCACCACACCACTCTCATTACCGACGTAATCATTTCACTCCAGCCCATCACCCAGATGAACCAGACCTGACACGACTCTAAGCATAGCAGGCATAGCAAGGTAGGAACAACACATACATATGGCTCAATCAACTCCTACACATGCTAGTGGGTTTCATCTAGTTACTGTGGCAATGACAGGTCATGCAGAGGAAATGGGTTCAACTACCGTAGCACACAGCAGTTTGAATCGCGTTGTCTTAATGTAGTAAAAGAGAGCAGGAGCGAGAACATGGGATTGTATCGATATGATCAATTGGTTGGTTGCTTGCCTGATGGTTCGTTGCACGGATACGGCTCTTCGCTAGGGTAATCAGGGTACTCTTCGGGGACGGAACCTGCCGCAGAGAGCACCGGTACACAACATTACCAAACAATATGCAACAATATGATGCATGCATGAAACATGGCAATATGAGTGTGTTGGGCTAATGCAACTAAAACCAGAAGGGTTTGAGCAAATTTGAATCAAAGATTCAAATTTCAAATTCAAATATGGCCTCTTTAAGTGCTTTTCCTTGTTCTGATTAAAACATCAATTTAACTTGTTTGATCATGCATGAAAATAGTACAGATGGATAGATTGGATTTTTCTGATCATTTTTCATATATAATTTGTCCAATTTGGAGTTACAGAATAAAAGTTATGAATTTTTGAAGTTTAAATAATATTCTGGAATTTCCTGATTTAATTTAAATCCAGAAATTCAATTACTGCGTCAGCCTGACGTCAGCATGACGTCAGTGGTCAACTGTGGCTGGTTGAAGTCAAACCTGACGTGTGGGGGCCACACGTCAGTGACAGGGGGGTTAAACAGATTTAAATTAATCCTAATTACTAATTAGTGGCGCTGGGGCCCACTGTCAGTGTCAGGGGGGGTTGACTAACAGTAGTTAGCGCTAACCTAACCACCTGGCCGACAGGGCCCACGCGTCAGTGACCCTGGGGGGTCAAACCCCAGGTCGGTCAAGTCAAACCCCACCGGCGACATGACGCCGGCGAGATCCGAGACGGCGGCGAGAGTGCTTTTTGCCATTCCGGCGACCAAATGGACGGCGGAAGGCATCTACGTGTTGCTGAGGCTGAGCCGCGTCTATTGGTGGTGGTGGTTGGGCTCGGGGTGGCCGGAGTTGACGGCGGCGAGCTCGGCTGCGGTGGCCGGAGTTCGGGTGCGGTCGGGATCAGTGTTGCAGGGGGTTTGGGGAGGCGTTGGTGCGTTCTACGTGCTCCTGGTGATGTGTGGAGCACGATGGCGAGCTCAGTTGGGCGCTACGGCGACCGTGGCCACGACGGCGACATCGCCGGCGGCATGGAGCTCTCGGTCGAGGTGGAGCTGGGGCCTAGAGGTCGGGAGAGACCAGGGAAGAAGGGGAAAACGCTCCGGGGGCTCACCGCGGTTGCAGTGGGCGTCGAAGCGGGCTCAGGGACGCGCCGGAGACGACGAATTTGACGGCGACGGTGGTCGGAGTCCGAAGAGGGGAACGGCGACGTGGCGGCGATGCAGGGCTTCCGGGGAGCTGTGGAGCGGTGGGGAGGAAGAAGGAGTTGTGGCGGAGCTTCTGAGCTAATCGGGGGAGCGACGGGTGGTCGGAGGCGGTGGCTATGGCGAACGGCGGCGACGGTCGTGTTCGGCCGTGTGAGAGAGAGAGCGAGGGAGAGGAAGGAGAGAGCCAGGGAGAGTGAGAGAGAGCAGGGGGGATCGGGACGGGCTGCGGGCGTCGTCCACGCGGCCAGGAGGGCGTCGGCAAGCAGGAGGTGGCCGCGCGGCCGCGCGCGCGCGAGCACGCAGCAGCTTCGGGGCGTGGGGAGGAAGACGACGGGGAGCTACAGTGCTGGGCTGGGTCGGTTGCTGGCTGGGCCGGCCGGCTGGCTGGGCCGCACAGGTAAGTCTTTCTCCCTCTCTTTTCTGTTTTCTGTTTTTATTTAATATATCTGCAACTTTGTTGAATTAAATAAAATACCTAGGCAATTCCAAAAATCACCAAACTACTCCTGGCTCATGGTTGGATTATTTCCAACATGAAACATTTTAGTTTGGAGATATTTGAGCATTTAAATATTTTATATAATTTTAAATGCCCAAATTCAAATAGTTATGATTTAATTCAAAAACCCTAGGATGGCCTAGGAAAATGTGCACCACTTTTGCAGAGGTTCTGAACCAAGACAAAAATGATGGGCATTTTAGAAGGGCATTTCAGGTTCATTGAAAATTATTTTAGTAAACCCTAGTTGGTTTCAGAGGGGACTGGGGGTTCTGTCATCCCCATTTCAAGTTTCTGATGAAAGAGTAAACATGATGCAACACTCTAATGCATGACTAGCTAGGGTGTGACACAGATACTATAACTCTAGATGCAGGTCCAGGTGATTCCGCTCCAGGTGACGAGTACGAGCTCAAGTGGGAGTTCGACGAGGACTCTCAGCGTTACTACGTTTCCTTTCACGATGATCAGTAGTGGTGCCTAGTTGGGGTTTGATTCGGGGCCTTGTCACATGTTGGGTTTTGCTTCTATTTTGGCGTCGTAGTCGGGCCATGAGTGTTTGTATGATGGATGTTATTTATGTACTTTGATGTGACGTGGCGAGTGTAAGCCAACTATGTATCTTCCCCTTTTATTATATATTACATGGGATGTTGTAATGATTGCCTGACTTGCGACATTGCTTTCAATGCGGTTATGTCTCTAAGTCGTGCCTCGACACGTGGGAGCTATAGCCGCATCGAGGGCGTTACAAGTTGGTAATCAGAGCCTTCCCCGACCTTAGGAGCCCCATTGCTTGATCGTTTTAGCAGCTGAGTTGTGTCTAGAAAAAATGTTTTGAGTCATTTAGGAATTATATATCGGAGAGCTTAGGAATTCTTTTTACTTCCCAGTCTCCTCATCGCTCTGGTAAGGCATCCTGACGTAGAGTTTTGACTCTTCTCTTCTCAAATTTCACTAAAATTTTTTTAGGATCACGCGAGTATCTTGGAATCGTTCCGATGGCTTATGATGAGAACACTGTCTTGGTGCCTCCTGTCAGGGGTTTAGTGGAAGTGTCCCGGGGAGTTGAGCTCTGAGGTGTTGTCATCATAATTTTATCGTTGCAATTCTGGAATACTTGAGATATGTTCGCCGACATCAAAAATTTCTTTTATGCAGTTCGTTGGTGAGATAACCTCGACGCCACCCAGTACTGGGGCGGGAGTTCGGGAGTATCGCCATAACTTGTATAACAGATGCTTTTCGAAGGTTGAGGTAGATGGTTTCCGAAGGTTTCTTGGTTATGTGTTGAAGGATGGATACAGCTGGATGTAGGATTTGCTAGTTTGGGTGAGATATTATGCTTCCCCTGTATCCCCAACACCTGATTGCATAACCGGAAAAGTTCGGGAGTTTCATAGGTGGGAATTCCAGTAGCTCTAGTTCTTCTTCCACGGATATTGGTTTGAGATTGGGATTTCTTACCGATTATTCGTTCTTGATCCGTACCTTGTTGATTTATTTCTCTACCTTAATTCTACGTGGCTTCGCAATTTATGGATATGTGACCATTTGAAGAGGAATGCATTCATTCATTTTGTTCGGATGTGAAGACTATATGTTGCAATTTTCATTCCGTTGGATTCAGCTTCAATATTTATCTATCAATGTGCTAATGGTGGTCAACCTCTTCAGGATGGCTCCTCCAACGCGCACGACTCCGAATCCTGATCCGCCACCGCCTCCACCTCCTCCAGAGGCATGGAAAGCTGTGATGGCCGCAACCAATGCAAACACTCAACTGATCATGCAAATTCTTCAAGAGCGCAATCAAGGCAGTCAAGGGAATCAAGGCAGCAATCAGAGTCACTTTGCTACACTCAACCAGTTCCTTGCTAACGGGCCAAAGACTTTCAGCAATTGTGTTGAGGCAACCGATATTGAGGATTGGCTTGTGGATTTGTGTAAGCATTTCGAGTGCAGCAATGTCAGACCTGAGGACTTTGTGAAGTTCGCTTCCTTCCAACTCAAAGATCAAGCTGCAGAATGGTTCCAGCAGTACAAGGATTCCAGAGGTGGACGTGTTATCACTTGGTATGATTTCCGTCGAGATTTCCGAGCTCATCATATTCCGCAGAGCGTGGTTGAAAGCAAGCATGAGGAATTCCGCAATCTGAAGCAAGGCTCTTTGTTTGTCTATGACTACAACAAGTTGTTCCAGAAGCTTGCCCGCTTTGCCAAGCAGGACGTGTCTGATGAGAAGAGCATGATATATCAGTTCAGGGGTGGTCTCAGAGAAGATATTCAGCTCGCTCTTGTTCTCTTCGAGCCCTTGAGATACGATGAGTTCTACAACATGGCACTGAAGCAAGAGGCTGCTCAGTTGAGGTGTGATGCTTCCAGGAAGCGAGTCAGAGATGTTACTCCTTCTTCCTCTACTCAAGTGGCCAAGTAGCAGAATTTTTGGCTTCCTCCTCCTCCGTTCCGTCAGCCGTATCAGCAGAAGAGCAAAGGTGGCAGTGGTTCTTCCCACCCACCCAACCCTGGCTTTCAGAACAAGACTTCGTCTCAAGCTCCAAGATCGAGTGCTCCATATCACCGTCCACTTTCAGAGGTCACGTGCAACAAGTGCCAACAGAAGGGTCACTATGCCAACAAGTGTCTCAACCAGAGGCGTCTTCCTCCTCCTCCTCCTGTCAGATCGACAAGTACAGCTATGGTCAAGCATAACCCCAAGCACGCCTAGGTCAATTTGATGAATGCAGCTCAGGCAGAGGACTCGTCAGATGTGATAATGGGTAACCTTCCTGTTAATGATATTACTGCAAAAGTTCTTTTTGACACTGGCACATCGCATTCCTTTTTGTCATGCCCTTTTGCATCGAAGCACAATGTTGATACCGAGATTATGCCCAAAGTCATGCAAGTTGTTTCTCCCGACAAGCTTTTGACTTCTAGTTTGGTTGCTCCCGATGTCTCTATCACGTTGGGCGATTACAAGTTTCTCTCTTCTCCGGTGGTTCTTGGTAACTCGGATATTGATCTTATTCTCGGAATGGATTGGCTTTCTAAGCACAAGGCTCATCTTGATTGTGCAGCCAGGCAGATTCAATTGACTCATTCGTCTGAGGATGTAATTGTCTTTGCCGCTCGGGATAATACCATTCGTCTGTTTTCTCTCAATGAGAAGGGTGAATTGGATGCCATCTCTCAAATTCCAGTCGTTTGCGAATATCAAGACGTCTTTCTAGAAGAGCTCCCAGGAATGCCTCCGCACCGGCCAGTTGAATTCGTTATTGAACTTGAGCCTGGCACGGAACCTGTGTGCAAACGTCCTTACAAGCTCGGACCTGAAGAGTTGAAGGAGCTGAAGAAGCAACTCGATGAGCAAGAAAGAACGGGTCTCATCCGGCCTAGTTCTTCTCCATGGGGTTGTGGTGTTCTTTTTGTGAAGAAGAAGGATGGAACGGACCGACTTTGTGTTGATTACCGTCCAGTGAACAAGAAGACCATCAAGAACAAATACCCACTTCCCAACATCAATGAGCTGTTCGAACAACTCAAAGGTGCCCAAGTATTCTCCAAGCTTGATCTCCGTATGGGTTATCACCAGATTCGCATTCGTGAAGAAGATATTCCCAAGACAGCATTCAGAACAAGCTTTGGTTCATATGAATACACTGTCATGTCTTTTGGCCTCGCCAACGCTCCTCCAACGTTCTCTCGCATGATGAATTTCATCTTCAACGCCTACACCAATGACTTCGTTTTGGTCTATCTCGACGACATTCTGGTTTTCTCGAAGAACAAGGAAGATCATGCCAAGCACTTGCGTTTGGTTCTCGATAAGCTCAGAGAACATCAGTTCTATGCCAAGTTCTCCAAGTGTGAATTTTGGCTCGATGAGGTTCTTTATCTTGGTCATATCATCTCTGCCAAGGGCATTTCCGTGAATCCTGAGAAGGTGTCTGCTATTGTGAATTGGGAACCTCCTCAGAACATGAAGCAACTCCGCAGTTTTCTCGGTCTCGCAAGCTATTGCCAAAGATTCGTTGAAAACTTTTCTAAGATCGTGAAGCCTCTCTCTAATCTTCTTCAGAAGCACGTCAAGTACGTTTGGTCTCCGGAGTGTGATATTGCTTTCAACACTTTGAAAGAGAAGTTGATCACTGCTCCAGTTCTGACTCCGCCTGATGAATCCAAGCCGTACGAGGTCTTTTGTGATTCCTCTCTCCAAGGTCTTGGTGCAGTATTGATGCAAGAGAAGAAAGTTGTTGCTTATATATCTCGCCAGTTGAAGCCTAATGAGAAGAACTACCCGACTCATGATCTCGAGTTGGCGGCAGTTGTGCATGCTCTTTTGACTTGGAGACATCTTCTATTGGGAAGAAAAGTGGACATTTTCACTGATCACAAGAGTCTCAAGTACATCTTCACTCAGCCTAATCTCAATCTCAGGCAAACTCGATGGGTTGAGATGATTCAAGAGTATAATACGAGTATTGAGTATACTCCAGGCAAGGCCAATGTGATTGCTGACGCTTTGAGCAGAAAGGCCTATTGCAACAGTCTGATTCTCAAGCCTTATCAACCCGAGCTTTGTGAAGCTTTCTGCAAACTTAATCTGCAAGTTGTTCCTCAAGGTTTCCTCGCCAACCTTCAAGTCTCTCCTACCTTAGAAGACCAGATTCGCCAAGCTCAGCTTCTTGATGCTATGGTGAAAAAGGTGAAGATTGGGATTGCCAAGAGTCAGTCCAAGTACAAGTGCTACCGCCTCGATGACAAGGACACTCTCTTCTTCGAGGATCGTATTGTTGTACCCAAAGGTGACCTCCGTAAAGTGATCATGAACGAGGCTCACAATTCTCTCCTCTCCATCCACCCTGGGAGTACGAAGATGTATCAGGACCTTAAGCAAGCTTATTGGTGGACTCGAATGAAGCGCAAGATCGCTCAATTCGTGAATGAATGTGATGTCTGCAGAAGAGTGAAGGCAGAACACCAAAGGCCAGCAGGTCTCCTACAACCTCTTGCCATTCCAGGATGGAAGTTTGACCACATTGAAATGGACTTCGTGACTGGGTTTCCAAAGTCCAAGCGTGGCAATGATGCTATATTTGTTGTCATCGACAAGCTCACCAAAGTGGCTCACTTTCTGCCTATCAAAGAGTCGATCACTGCAGCTCAATTGGCGGAACTCTATACCTCTCGAATTGTCTCTCTGCACGGTATTCCTCAAGTGATATCTTCAGACCGTGGCAGCATCTTTACCTCCAAGTTTTGGGATTCTTTTCAGAAGGCCATGGGCACCAACATCCGCTTCAGCACTGCTTTCCATCCTCAAACAAGCGGACAAGTCGAGCGTGCCAACCAGATTCTTGAAGATATGCTCAGGGCTTGTGTGATCTCCTTCGGCATGAAGTGGGAGGATTGTCTTCCTTATGCTGAATTCTCATACAACAATAGTTTTCAAGCAAGTTCGGGCAAGGCCCCATTTGAAATTCTGTATGGCAGGAAGTGCCGTACCCCTCTCAACTGGTCTGAAACCGGTGAACGTCAGCTGTTGGGTAATGACTTAATCACAGAAGCAGAAGAAATGTGCAAAGTCATTCGTGATAACCTCAAAGCAGCCCAATCCCGCCAGAAGAGCTACTATGATAGTAAGCACCGTGATTTGGCTTTCGAGATCGGAGATCATGTTTACCTCCGTGTCTCTCCTATGAAAGGTACTCGTCGCTTCGGTATCAAAGGGAAGCTTGCCCCTAGATACGTGGGACCTTTCAAGATTGTCAGCAAGAGAGGCGACCTCGCCTATCAACTCGAGCTTCCTTCAAACTTTGCAAATGTGCATGACGTGGTCCATGTCTCTCAGCTTCGAAAGTGCTTCAAGACTCCTGACCGCACCGTCAACTTCAAGGACATTGAGCTCCAAGAATATCTCTCCTATCATGAGCACCTAGTTGCTATTCTTGAAGAGACTGAACGCAAGACTCGCAACAAGTCAATAAAATTTCTCAAAGTCAAGTGGTCACACCATTCCAACCGTGAAGCTACCTGGGAACGCGAGGATCACCTCCATTCTGAGTACCCGGAGTTCTTTCAGTCCTGGATCTCGGGACGAGATCTTTTCGTAGTGGTGGAGTGTTGTAACACCCCGGATGTAACTTTCCCTATTTGTACTCCAACTCTTGCCGTTTCCGGCGTTAAGTTATATTTATTTCTCGGGTTCGGGTCTTTGTCTCCATGTGTTGTTTTCTTTGCCATGCATCTCATATCATGTCATCATGTGCATTGCATTTGCATACGTGTTCATCTCATGCATTCGAGCATTTTCCCCGTTGTCCGTTTTGCATTCCGGCGCTTCGTTCTCCTCCGGTGGTCATTTCTAGCTTTCTTTCGTGTGTGGGGATTAAACATTTCCGGATTGGACCGAGACTTGCCAAGCGGCCTTGGTTTACCACCGGTAGACCGCCTGTCAAGTTTCGTATCATTTGGACTTCGTTTGATACTCCAACGGTTAACCGAGGGACCGAAAAGGCCTCGTGTGTGTTGCAGCCCAACACCCCTCCATTTTGGCCCAAAACCCAACAAACTCTACTCCATGTCCTAGAGCGTTCGATCACGATCGCGTGGCCGAAAACCGCACCTCATTTGGACTCTCCTAGATCCACTTATGCCTATAAATAGCCCCCCCCCGTTTTCGGATCTCTTCTTCCTCCCCGAAACCCTAGTAAAAAAACAGATCCCCGCACCGACGGACGTGTCCTCCCCTGGCCGGACAACGTCCGCTGCCGCCCGCGCCCAACCGGGCGTTGCCACGTGGCCCTCGCCACTCCGCCGCCGCCGCGGCCCGAGAG